>NW_013952625.1:917839-919225 GCF_001266775.1 Austrofundulus limnaeus
TTGTTGGAGCAGCTGTAGTTGTGGTTATAGCAGCTGTGGTTGTGAATGGAACAGCTGTAGTTGTGGTTGGAGCAGCTGTGGTTGTTATTGGAGTCACTGAAGATTTGGTTGGAACAGCTGTAGTTGTGGTTGGAGTAGCTGTGGTTGTGGTTGGAACAGCTGTGGTTGTGGTTGGAACGGCTGTAGTTGTGGTTGGAGCAGCTGTGGTTGTTGTTGGAGCAGCTGTGGTTGTTGTTGGAGCAGCTGTAGTTGTGGTTTTAGCTGATGAGGTTGTTGTTGGAGCAGCTGTGGATGTGGTTTGAGCAGCTGTGGTTGTTGTTGGAGCAGCTGTTGTTGTTGTTGGAGCAGCTGGATTTGGTTGGAACAGCTGTAGTTGTGGTTGGAGTAGCTGTGGTTGTGGTTGGAACAGCTGTGGTTGTGGTTGGAACGGCTGTAGTTGTGGTTGGAGCAGCTGTGGTTGTTGTTGGAGTAGCTGTGGTTGTTGTTGGAGTAGCTGTGGTTGTTGTTGGAGCAGCTGTGGTTGTTGTAGTAGCAGCTGTGGTTATGGTTGGAGAAGCTGTAGTTGAGGTTGTGGAAGCTGTAATTGTGGTGGGGGGAGATGTACCTTTTGGAGCAGCTATGGTTGTTGTTGGAGCAGCTGTAGCTGTGGTTATTGAAGCTGTGGTTGTWGTTGGAGCAGCTGTAGTTGTGGTTATAGCAGCTGTGGTTGTGGTTGGAGTACCTGAAGATGTGGTTGGAACAGCTGTAGTTGTGGTGAGAGCAGCTGTGGTTGTGGTTGGACCTGCTGTGGTTGTGGTTAGAGCAGCTGTGGTTGTTTTTGGAGTAGCTGAAGATGTGGTTGTAACAGGTGTAGTTGTGGTTTGAGCAGCTGTGGTTGTTGTTGGAGCAGCTGTGGTTTTTAATGGAGTAGCTGAAGATGTGGTTGGAACAGCTGTAGTTGTGTTTGGAGCAGCTGTGATTGTGGTTGGAGAAGGTTTAGTTGAGGTTGGGGAAGCTGTGGTTGTGGTTGGAGCAGCTGTGGTTGTTGTTGGAGTAGCTGTAGTTGTGGTTATTGCAGCATTGGTTGTGGTTATTGCAGCATTGGTTGTGGTTGGAACAGACGTAGTTGTGGTTGGAGCAGCTGAGGTTGTTGTTGGAGCGGCTGTAGTTGTGGTTGGAGCAGCTGTGGTTGTTCGAGCTGCTGTATTTGAGGTTATAGCAGCTGTGGTTGTTGTTGGAGCAGCTGTAGTTGTGGTTGAAGCAGCTGTAGTTGCGGTTGGAGGAGATGTAGTTGCGGTTGGAGGAGATGTAGTTGCGGTTGGAGGAGATGTAGTTGTGGTTGGGAGAGATGTAGTTGTGGTTGGAGGAGATGTAGTTGTGGTTGGAAGAGATGTAGCTTTTGGAGCA
>NW_013952626.1:0-8982 GCF_001266775.1 Austrofundulus limnaeus
CTTTGTATGTATGGATCACTTGGGTTGTTACCGACATCTGGTGAAAATTTCATGTCATTAGCACCTCTAGTAATATATTTACTGAGAAAAATGGTGTCATAATTAATACTTATTTTACCCGCTGTATATTGGTAACCTCCTCTATTGTTTTTTTTTTTCCTTTTTTGCGAAGGGCTGATTCCCAACACATTTATTAGGGCTTACCACATCAAATGAATTGTGAAGTAATGCATTCCTCTGCCCCCATGCATTTGAATGGCAGCATCGCCAAATTAAAAAAAACAAAAAAAAAACAAGGTGGTTGCCATAGCTAAAAGGATTAATTTACCACAACGCTGCCATTTTTAGCCATAATGAGGTGAAATTCGGTATGGCTGTTGATGACAGTGATCTTCAACAAATAGTACGGTTGAATCTTAAATTAAAATGGACACTAAGTAGCAATCCTTTTCATAGTTTCTCCAGGAGCTTTTCTAGTTCCACCTATACCCCTAACACATTTTTAAAACAGAGGCTGCTTCTTGGGCTCTCGTTCTCTCAAAATAACAGACCCTAGAACAACATCACACCCCAACCCCAACGGGCAAGTACAGACAATTGAGCTTGACTTATTGCAACCAGTCATGGTTTCAGGATAATACCTGAATGTTCAAAGGGTAAGGGGTTATGTCAATCGTCTTCATCGCATATACCATACATGCTGTCTTTGAAGCATTCACCTGGTGTTACAGCCTCTAGAGAGGAATGATCCTTCCTGCAGAATTTTCCGCTCACTTAGTGATATACTCCAGTAACAGGTGCAATCAACTGTGCCATGCTGCAGCAATTCCCATGGCCCAGAGCAGTTTTATTACAGGTTACCATTTCATACTCAGTATACTAAATACCTGGAGAGACATGGTGTTGGCATAAATATGCTCCAATCTAATCACGGTTATACAATATGCTTATTAAAACCTTTAGGGTTCTTTTTATATTAGAAAATATAAATTTGTATTATCTTTATCATGTTTAATATCCATACATAGGCCTCATCCAATCTCCAGTTGCTGTGCTCATCTCCCTTTAAAAGCTATCCTCATTCAGCTCAAAATTCAGGCAAACACTTATTTCTGTTCATGAGTTTGTCTTGTTCTACCTGTAATTCCAGTCATGAAAATGCCAACAGCAAAAGTTTTCTTCTATGAGAGTTTTACATGCTGCACCATGTGAACACTGAAGAAAAATAGATTCACAAAAATCAGCTTTTGTCCGAGCTCTACTCTGCCATTCAAAAATGGATGATTATGAATTAATGTGTATTTATTTCCTTTTGTTGCACTTTATGTAGGACTACAGGTACCCTTTACTAAATGTCACAGACTTAAAACTGTTTAAGAAATTTCATTTAGTAAATTTGGTAAATGTTACCAAAAAACATGCAATTCATTCAAACAACCTACTAACTTTTATTTTTGTTTTGTCAGTCTACAGATGTATAATTTAAAAAGATGATGCTATAAAATGTTTTTAAAATTACAGAAATCACTGACAAAAGGGAAACTAGCCTGTTTAATCACTGGATATTCCTTCTGYCATTATTATTTTTTACTAAACTTTTTTAACTCTGTCAAAGGATTGTTCCTTACAATGGGATAATAAATTTGTGCAAAAACAATGGCCATGCTAATTTAGAATTAAACATAATGTTGTGATAGCTGGACAAATTAAGATTTTTCCATAGACTTTCTTTTGCCCATGTTTAGCCAATCAGCTAACTGTTTAGAGCAGTGGTTCCCAAACTTTTTATCTTCTGACCCACAAAATATCCATGGCAAAAACTTGTGACCCCAAATATTACTGGTCAGAGTAATAAACCTAAAAAACACAGGCTTTTTGAAAATCTAAACAGCTTGTACACAAATATAAATACTTATTTATACTTATTTTGTGTTTTTGTAATAGTTATAGGGAAAATATTATACCAGCAATTATTTTATTACCCTTTAAATTGATTTCTGGAGACTATCCAAGGTGCTCCATGACTCATAATTGGGTCCCAAGCCCAACTTTAGGAACCAAAGTAGAAAATGATTTTCTAGACCAATCGATAAAGTGGGCAGTCAGTTGTATAAGAATGTCTCAATGCTAACTGCAGCACTTTATATTATGTTAATGTAAGGGAATTTCTAGGTTTACTTACAGCCAAAGATATGAGCTGGAGGTAGTTTCTCTGTGTTCTCACTTTCTATCACTAGACCTAAACTTGTCAACAGTGATGCCTTTTTAAAATGTGTTAATGATGAGAATCTGCACTGAGTTGAACTATAGAGTTTCAGACACTCAACACAAATTGMAGAGTCGTACCTTTCTTCATTCTTCCAGTGAAACTGAAGCACTCTAACAATAAATGAATCACTTATRCTAATGCCTACTATACACACACAGTTACATTAATCCAAGGTTAAACTGCGCTGTACAATACAAAAGCTCCCGTATAATGCTACATCATAAATGCAAGCGCCTTGCGAAGAAATGGCAACATCAATATGCTATCATCTAGCATGCAGTTAAAGCAGTGTTCTCGCCAAACATATCAATAGCAAAGGATGTGTGCTGTATGTCATAACGACAAGATATTCTGTGTTCAGGAGCAAGCCTGTTGTTTCCATATTGTTGCTGTTATGGGTGATGAAGAATCTTCATTCAGTGGAATGCTGAGTTCGCCATCTTCAGCTGCAGCTTAACAAGATACTTTCCAGAGAGCTGTGATGGTCTCTTCAGTGGGAGAAAAAAGGCAACCAGTCAGCAAAAACAATGAGAGGTTTTAGATGCTGTAATATATTTTTAAATAGTGCTCTCAAAGTCTAAGTATGCATTAAAGGTAGGAATTGACAAATTTTATATTGTAATTATATATCAACAGGTAACACTGTTGAGTCAGCATCAGCAGGATTCTTTCAGGCATTTTCATTTTGTGTTTTCTCACTTGAAATAAAAAAAAGGTTTAAATTACGTTTAACACGGTCACATAAAAACACTTGATTGCACTTATTTCACTTAATAGAAATCAAATACAAACACCAAAACAATACAATCAATGATATTTCTATGTCAATTATATTAATCACATTATTGGGCAAAATATGTCCCATTAATTTGTAAATTAAATTTTTCCTTTTTCAATATCCTTTTGAAAACATGATCATGGAAACATATTTATTATATTTTACTAAGTGAAAGTTTTAATGCTTCAAACAACAAAAGAGGGATCTTTTTAATTCAATATACAGCATATATATTACACCACATAAAATGCGTGTCAATTTGAATATGGATGCTACTTTTTAAACAGTGAGACCATTTTTATACACAAACCTCATTTAAAATGCTGTCAATACTACTACTACTACTACTACTACTACTACTACTACTACTACTANCAATACTACTACTACTACTACTACTACTACTACTACTACTACTACTACTACTACTACTAATAATAATAATAATAATAATAATAATAAACAGATTATTTCCTGTTTTTACAAATCAAAGGGGGCAAACCAAAAGGATTGGTAGTTCAGGGGTTTTGATTAGCGTTTCTATTACCTTTTTTTAATGAACTCACCATTTTCAAGGTGATAAGCACCATGTTGAACTCTGTACATGCTATTAGTTTGTAGTGTGTTGAAGCAAATAGGTGAAAAGAGTTAGATATTTGTATGTCAAATAATCTTAAAAGAGAACCAACAACGTGAAACTACATTGTTGTTGCTCCCACAGCATTAAWATCTTACATGTCTGTGAAATATTCATTAAAAATATCATTAAACTTGAAAGTAACCAAAGATTCCCTTTCATAGTTTGTCATGTTTTTGATCCTGTGGATCTGACTAGTCAACTTCCTTCCTTCCTTCCTTCCTTCCTTCCTTCCTTCCTTCCTTCCTTCCTTCCTTCCTTTTTTTGTATGTGGAAATGTTGCTGTGATATTTTTCTCAGACACACATCAAATACACTCAAACTGAGATGAGAATGGAACATACAGTATCTAGAGATTTTAAAAAAGTTGCAGTTTGGTGTTCAACCATAATAACTGTGTAAGTTTCAAATTGCACTAAAGGAAGTTTTAGGGAGACTCTCAATATCTGCCAAAAGTAAATTTGCTAGGTCTACTACCAACACAGCAGAAGTGATTACACCAGTGTGCAATTTCATGTAAATGTCAAATTATTTATGATAGAAAGCTGCCATGCTTGAAAAGAAAAACAGAGATGCAAGTGTTGCAGRCAGTCACGTGGGTTATCAATAAAAATCTGAGTGTCTGATAGTTCAAACAGTGTGAAGGACACCRCATAACATCAGCCTCTGAGGATAATGTGAAAGAAAACTCACTCTTCCTGAAAAACGTTGGCTAGAACATGAAGAAKGACTTCTTTGATTCAAACTTGATACACTCATCAGCCCAGAGGGTTAGTTTTCAGCATGTATCGTTTGAATCTGTGAGGAAAGTGGATTTGTTGAAAGAGGGGCTGCACAGATCAAGAAAGGTAACAGTAACTGCCTGCATGACTCCAATAGTTGTGAGCATGTGTGAGGTGTCTGTTGTGGTAAACTTAGAGCTATTTTAACAGTTCTAAAGACTATCCTGCTGTTGGAATGTTGCTGGAGTAAGTCGGCAAGCCAAAGGTGCATTCACACCAGCCCTGTTTAGTCCACTTTTTTAATGGGATCCACTATTACTTGTAACATTAAACTTTATTTGATAAGCATACATTTTAATTGTAAAACAAAGACTGTAGAAATACTGTAGACTGTTCAGTTTTGTAAATTTTTCAAAATATATTTTAACATGGACTGAGCCAGTTAATGCTACAATCAACAAGCAGAAATTATGCATGCAAACAGTCTCATTATCTTATGTTCATGGATTACCTTCTTTAACTTGTTACATTGCTATCCCTCTTACCTTTAATTGATGCCTAACCTTAACTTTAATCAATTTTTAGGTGCTGCAGTAGCAACCAATCACAAAAAAGCCCACACAGGACAGTGAGATTTCTCTTCAGATTGTGATTTTTCCAACAAAATCATAAACAATACTAATTTCTGTCACTCTCAGAAAAAAAAAAACATAAAATGCAACTTCTACACACAAAAAACTCAAGTTGCAAATGGAGCTTTGTCACAGCATGTGGTTGAGACATTTTTCTTCTTTCTAAATGTCAATGAGGGTCTTTTCTTTGTGAATATTCATGTACAGTATCAAGAGAGAACAGCATTCATTTTGGTTCCATCCCCCAGTAGAACTATGAAAATGCTAATAAATTTCTAAAAATAGATCCCTGACATTAACAAGCATTCAGAGTCACCACTGGGAGCTGTCTATATTCAAGAGCTGATATATTAATCACACTTTCCACTTTAACCCGGAATATTGACTTGTTGGCAAAGAAAGCCTCTAAACATAGTTTTCACCTCTCCGATGTAAATGTGGCATCTTTTGCTTTAGCAGTTGCTGGGGTGAATGCATGTTAAATCGCAGTGTTTGTTGGAGCTGCTGCTGAAAAGCCTTTTGTGCTCAACAAAAGTGTAAATCAGCTCGTACTCTCCATGGATCAGCCACACAAGGAGRTATTTGCATTTCGAAAGGCTCCAGCATGCTGCTGCCAAACTGCAGAAATCGTGTCGAACTGTAGCAGTTTCTTGACGAGAATTGTGTCACCTCTGTTCGCATTGCCGACATTTCGGCACTTCTTGTCACAACCCGCGGGTTGAACTTTTCACCCCCCCCCACATAAGAACACATACGAACTATATGGTGTGATTGGTCAGAAGTTCGTGGGAGTGTTTGTTTATGCTGAACGGGCATCAGACGGTGTATTTGCTTCAACCACTCACTTCAAAAACAGAAAAAAAAAAAAGAAAAAGTGATCGCTTCCAGAGCTGACTGTTACCAGGAAGCAGTGGTTTATAAAGATAGTCAAATGGCCAAAAAAACTCATAAAATGGGATAAAACAGACATCTTTCACGGTGGAATCTGACTGAAAAAAAAAACTTTGGAGCTTAATCCCAGTTAGTGGATGAGCAACTTCGAGTGACGAGTCTCTGACTCTTTTTTTTTCCACATTGGACTCCCCTGGGAAGAAATCCCATGCAATGACGTATGCTGCAGCGGGAGGGGTTTTCCCAGGAGCTCGGCTTGGGGTGTCTCAGGAACTATGAAAGGTCTGTGTGAAAATGAACGCCGAACAACCATGTGACGGCGCGTCGACTGGTCGGCTGCCGAGCGACCATACTGCCTGCTTATGTCTGTAATATAAGTCTATCATTAGATTTGAATACCTGACAGACTGCCAAAGAAGTTTATCCATAAAATGAGTAAAATAAAAAATAAACCTTTTGTCACTTCCACATACAGTATTTTCCTTTTGGAATCATTTACAGATCTGATTGAGAGATGTTGTTACTGACATGTAGTAGTTGTTGCATGACTTTGTTAGGGAAGATCAGGGTTTCAAGGTTCAAACCTCTGAACATAATGGTCAAGATACATAAAATTGAAGCCATACCAGCTCAGACATGAGCTGGATTAACAAAGTCTGCATCAGATGTTGGCGAACCAGGACAATGTGTCAGGAAATGAACTAGTGGAACAAGATATTCATGCATGGGAGCAGAGAGCTTAACACTTGTAATGCTACTATACAAGCAAGCCTAGAGAGAGGAACTATGTGGAAGCAATGGAAATTTCAATACCAATCACCCAGACTGACTTCAGACCCAGTATTCGAGAAAAAAAATGTTATCGCACCTAGAGACTGGCCTGATACAACAAAGATACTAAGACAAGGGTAAGTCAGGATGGCATGTCATGGAGCATTAAGTCATCATGCCTACCACCAAAGCCCAATTGAAAAGTCATGAGGAACTGAATATAAGGTTAGCTGATCTAAGAATGAAAGTTTTGACCAAGATGTGACCTTCATCTCTTACCAAATTTAAGTTTTAAAGTACTGAAAATACCTAAAATGGTATCCAATCCTGGTCCTGAGGTTCCTCCACCACAACACACCTGATTTAATTGAATGGGTGATTAACAGCTTTCTGCAGAACTTGAAGAGGCAATTCAATCACTGAATCAGGCATGTGGGAGCAGAGGAACAAGTACAACATGTTGGATGGCGGCCTTCAAGAACAGGATTGGACATTGCCTGTGCTGGAGGGTGTGCATATTGACTTGCTAAGTATCACTACTGGCACCATCACAGAGACCAATGAGCTGGTGTACATCACAGCGACATTGATATAGAATCAAACCTACAACTAATAAGCAGCATGGTCCATCATGGTGGAGGAGGCTGGAAGTTAAGGTCAAGGCACAAAAAATATCTAGAGGGTTTTTCCAAATGTAGATTATTCTATTATACTACCTCTGTGCCGTTATCCTTTTTCTGTGTCTCCAAGTTTTATGTTGAACCTTCTACTGTAAAAAATACACAAGCTAATGAAAATCCTAAACAACATCACTTTTAAAACCCTCAAAGACTCGTGTGTTTGCTCTTGCTACCAGCCGCAGAACATTCAGCCTAATTTATGAGGAGCTGCACCTTTTAACCTTTTGAGGCATCTACACAAAGCTCAACTATACCCCCAAGAAACAACAAGAGTAGACTCAATTCCCATATATCCTAAGAAGCAAAATGTTTGATTTAAACTAGTTATGCCACCTTGGTTGTTTACTATAAAACGTAATCCTCCAAAGCTTTGTCCTTACAAAATAGTTCTTGGATGTCTATGAATTCAAAAGATTTGTTAGTCTCCCAAAGGCAAATGGAGCACAATAGCTCAAAGTTAATTAAAAAGAGAGACCCCTGGCCTCAAGAACAATGTATAGCTGGTAGTAGAGAATACACCTTAGAGCAGTCTATTCAATAAAAGGAATAGTCCTTTTTAGGTAAAATGAGAAGGTTGATTTTAATTATGTAAATTGAGTTGTTTTTGTTTCTTATATTATTGCTGCATTACAACTACAAATAAAGTACAAATAACATTACTACGAGTATAAGAAAGTTTAGGGACATTATAATAAAACATAATTTTCTTTCACTTTAAGAAAATAAGATAATTAAAGAAAACAAATGAAAAGAAGACAGTTAGGACAAAAAGGAATAAAAACTAGTACTGTGAGTGGTTGTTTGTAGATCAGAAATGTAATGAACAAACAGCCAAACAAGTTTGTGACTGTACCGGTAACTTCTTTAAAACACTAGAATGATGTTTGTGAATGAAGTTAGTGTTARTGGCAAAGATTTAGATTGATGTCTGAATATTGTCCTCTGACCTCTGCTTTTTCAAGTGCTGAATAACCTGTTTCTTTCTGCTTTTTTATGAGTTATTTGCTTTTATACTGCTTGAAACAAAAAAGAAAGACCTTGTGTTTTGTGTGCGATCATGAATCAGCTACACTCGATTGGTGTAAGGTGTAGGTGTTTGTGTGTAAAGGATTAGCTGAAAGGCAAACCTTAATCCGAACAATGCCCAAAGAGAAGGTTATGATATCTGAACAATGGGCCTCATGCAAGAACCRTTCGTACGCACAGATTTGTTCTTAAATTGTGCGTACGAGTGATTTAGGACAATTTGTGGCATTCACCAATGTTTTCGTATTCTAAGAATTTTTTCAGATACGAACAAAATTCACGAGTGGTCCAGTCCTGTCGTACATTTTACGAACAGCCAGTCTGCTGTTATCCAGACCGGTTTTCCTCCCTAATAACTTTATATTTCGTTAGTTTGAAGATATTTTGAGGTGAAAATAAATCACACTCCATAATTGTGTTGACAATAAGTTATTCTGCTTGAATTAGAGTTATAATTTTAAATGTAATAATTTAGACTAACAATTAATTGTCCGTCCGGCTTATCCGCTATCGGGTGCGGCGGGGGGGTGGGGCAGCAGGAGAGACCCCGCGCTCTGCGCAGCGACACTTTCCAGC
>NW_013952626.1:9391-15750 GCF_001266775.1 Austrofundulus limnaeus
CCCTTTGTACGAACAAAAGTAAGAGAAATTTAGGAGAAGAATACGAACATGTTCTTGCATGAGGCCCATTATGATGATTTTATACTCTTTACAAAGCCAATAATTATAGATCGAACAAAAAGCAACAAGTGAATAGATTAACTAAAAACTGGAAATGTATATGTTAGTTTCTTCAAAGACCTTTTTTAAACATTCCTTTTATACAATATACATATTTCGATATTGGAAAAAAATGTCATTAAAGTTTTAATAAATTCTCAGTTTTAACAGATGAACACACAACTAGGGTTCTATTATGCAACAGCTTTTCAAAGCCAAAGCAGCTCAAGGTGATCCTCTGAACAAAGCTATATGTAAAAGGAAGCATTTGCAGAACTAACTGCCGAGAAGAATAAAAGCAAAGCAAGTTAAGTGTCTGTGTTGGCAACTTGGTTCCTCTGTCAAACAGAAATGGTTCAAATTTGTTCTCAAAAGCTGTGAGGTTGCAAGAATTCCAATATTTCCTCCTGGTGTTGTGTATGAAATTTCAATATCAGTAAAATAAATCTGAGAATACAAAAGATGCACTATAGAAATAACCCATTCTAATGTCAAATAGCTGCATTTTAGAGTATGTAATTAACACTCAATGGTGTTTTCTTGATGGCTAAGTTGAGCGTTTGCACACCAATAGCCTTTGGAGTTAATTTCTATAACAAATACATCAAGCATTTTTAAAGCTAACAAAGGTGCATGTTTGGTTATTGCTGAGGTAAGCCACAGAATAGAAGACAGTGTGTGTTGATGCAGCACTTAGGCTCCTGTATGCAAATGTTTTATTGTTTAATAAAGCTATAAGCATTTCAATAAATAATTACGTTGCTCGTTTTCCACGTTGCAGGCGACTGGAAACAATAAACATCAGATGTGGAGTTAGAGAAAGGATGCTGTTGTTTGCAAAGATCATTAAAACTTGTTCTATTCTGTTTTAAATTAATGAAAATGTCCTGTTTGTAGTGTTTTTTCAACGTTGAAAATGTTTGTGTTGCTCTTAATATATTTTTTCTATGTTTTTCTGAAGTTCTCTTTTTTATATTTTTTAACACTAGAGCACTACTGTTAGCTATTAGCCAATTGTGAAACCAAGCTTCTATATTTAATTTTTATTATAAGGTGGCATTTAAGGAGACTTGGGCTAATTTAAAATCAATATTTCCACTGATGCAACAACACAATATAGTACCTTTTTATAAAAGCTATTTATTTGAGTCTTACTGTGAGTCTTTTGCTGTGAGCTGCATATTACTTTTGCCTTGGTTGAAGGTGAGATTAAAAGTTAGATTTTAAAATGAAAATTATTTTCCAAAAAATGAACAATGGCCTTGGAGAGTGGAAGTGAATGTTTGCCCACCATAATAAGCGCAGCACTTCAAATTTTGCATGTGAAAAAAAGTAAACTATGATCAAATTGATCGCTCTAAAAAATTGTTTTCTTTTTTTCATGCAATTTATTTTATGAAAGTCACAAAATTACGTTTAATTCTAAACTGTGCACATTACTGCACAAGATCTCTGCAGTAATATGTCTGATAAGCAGCTCCAAACACAAAATTAAATAGAAAATAGTTTGTTTTGCAGAATCCTGCTCTGATAAAAGATATTTTCTTCTACTTTATAAGATTTAACAAATTATGTACCTCCATGTGCAGCACACTGTGTACACAAACAGGAACAGAGAATCCAAACAGCATTTCTCCGTAATTTATGGCTCAGGTTGTTTTTTTCCCGAATACAGAGATTAATGAGAGGATAAAATTCTTCTTCCAACCTTGGTGCATATGTGTGTTAGTCTGCACTGGGACATATTGGCCAGGAGCTGGTCAAACGGCAGGCTTTTCTTTAATAAGASTGAATACATCCCTCATTCCTTTCCCATCTCGCTGAATATTACGGAGAGGAATGCACACTCTGGCACACGAGCTAGAGTTGTCACATCTTTAAATGTTCATGAGTCAGTTGCTTAATCATGATCACACACATATTTTTCAGCAGTCAGAAATCAGCATGTGACACAAATCTACTTTCAATTGTAATTTTTTTAACAGGATTAGGCTGTTAATTGTGAAATTGAACACAGTTTAGAACTTGATCTAATATATTTATCATACAGACTGTGTCTTGTTGGCAAATGTCGTTTCTGAATGTGACTGACAGCAAGAGGAAGCTAAAGAGGATTATTAGAAGCCTGAAAGGTTTAACATCCTGCAATATTACAAAAGAAATCGATGAGATCGCATTGATCGCTGCAATTTAGATCAGGTGTGTTTACAGTTTTCTACTCTTTGTTTTTACCTTTCATTTGAACAAAGCTGTTCTTATCTGTTCTAGCTTCTGAAGTGGGGAAGCTCCTACAGCAGGGATAATCAATTCCAGTCCTCGAGGTCCGCAGCTCTGCATATTTTACCCCCMCCCCCCMTTCTCTAACACACCTGGTTCAGTCATTGAATGACCTCTTCCAAGTTCTGTTGAAGCCTGATAATCATCTATTCATTCAAATCAGGTGTGTTGGAGCAGAGGAACAAGTAAGACATGCAGGGCTGNACTGTGAACACAGTAATATAATTGTGGATTTTTCCTGAGAAAATCTTTCATTTATCTGGACTAACAGAAGGTTCAGAACTGATTATAAAACATAAATGTTAATTAATCATCATAAATGTTTTGCAGTGATTTCTCTTAGAGTCTATCAGAAAAAAGGCTGAAAAGAGGTTATCATATCATGTTGTTGAGCAACCACAGAATTTTAACCTTGGGCTGGCGCCGGCTGGCAAATCTTTGTCTTTCTTTTTCTGACTCATCTCTAAGCCTGAGAGTGGAACCAAAGTTTGTCCATTTCTTTTACTAACCCGGATGGCTTTGAGTGACACTCTTCTTCCTGATTCCAACCTAGGAAGACAGCTGGGATTCTCTCCGGAGAAACCTCAGTTTGGCTTAAAGTCTGATCCCATGAGCTAATAAGGGAAGACTTCACAGCCAGGGACCCGGCATGCCTGCCGGTGGTCTCAACCTGAGGCCGAGCCTCTAAATGTTAATTCCCGAGGGGAGATTTTATTTTGGAARGAGGAACCGGATRCGGCTTGAATTTTTCTGGCTTGGACTGAAACAGACGAAAGTTACCTGGAAAAACACCTGTTCGCCAATGACCGGCAAGAGATCCGACATCAGTTTCCTGACTTATCGGAGGCGAGCCAGCTCCTACCCCGAGGGTGCCTTAAGAAGCCATCATCAGTTAAAAGCTGATGTGTTCAGAGTGACGTGTCCTGTGGAACCTGAGCTTAGAAAAGACGTGCAGTTCCAGTTGACCCACACTTTGTTAAAAGTAAAAGTCGTAGTAACATACTAATCTTACTTTCCTCCTTTCCTTGTTCTTAATTTGCCAAAACTTAAGCTAAAAGTGCCAGCAAAATTGTTTGGTTGTTAACATCAGATCTGACATTTTACTGTTCTATATAAGTGATCTGAGTTGATGTGAATTGAAATTCAGACGCGGGTTTTATCTCATTTTACTCTGACGCTTGTTATAGGAATACCCACAATCAAGTGTAACTTATGATCTGTTCAATTTGTGTAAATAAATGATTGCATAGTCTTTTATGAATCAACTTGAACTCGTCTGAACGTTCACTTATTGTGTCACTTTTTACTTCGCTCAGTCAAGATATTAACAAGTAATGAGAAATACCTTGGTAAACGTTTCCTCATAACCTTGTGTATGAGAGATGTGGGAAAAGCTTAATTCACCTTAAACTCACTCTTACATGTGAGATCACTACACCTTCATGCTTTATGTACACCACACAATGCAAAAAAGCAGACCATTATAGCCTAATTGGAATAATCCATCTTTTCCAGACAGCATGCTCAGGAAACATGTTTTTAATAGTTGGTATGAATAAATTTCCAGACATGCAGAGCAGCTCATTATGTGGGGGTCTACCTTACTGACCAGTTAAATCAGCTCTGGTTCACCATCTCCAAACCAGGGCCCCATTTTCACCTCACTTGGCATGTACTGCACATCATCACAGTAATTGATGACTTTCTCAGCCCTGTGGTGCAAGAAGCTGACAAGGGAGCCTTATTTTAGTTTTAATTTTCTGTTTTAATAGGATTTCTGCGTTTTTAAATTCGCCTACGTCCTAAAACTTTGAATTAGCTTAACTTTCTCTGCCTTTGTTGGTAAGATCAGCAGTCGTGAGACAATGCCACTCTGAGCATCGATATCTTGCCAATCTTCCTTGATTACTAACAGCTCAGAACGAGAGATGAATTGATGGAGTGAAAGTTTGAGAAAAGTGTGAAGGGCAAACAGTGGCAGAAAAACAACTTTTCTCAACCGAGGGCAGGAACTCACAGAGCTCAAAAGAAAATGCCTCCTTAATGATATGCCTACATTTATTTATATATATATATATATATATTATATATATATATATTAGTTTATAAATTATTCATTATATTGGAATTTTTGTATACTGTTACTATTACTTCTTGAATTCCCATTCAATAGTTGCACAAACTCAAATCTCTGGTAAAACCTTGTGTTTTACAGCCACAGGCATAAAATTATTTGCAATACAAATGACTGTGTTACTCTTGTTATTAGATTGAACAAAACACTTTTTTAGAGAAAAAAATACAGTTTAAGAGGCTGAAATTACTTATTTTATCCTGAAGACCAGCATATGCCATATTTAATAGATGAATACCCTCAGGATTGTTTAGCAATTCCTACAAAGAGAAAAAAAAATGTTTTCTGAGGCAGCAATTTTTTTTCCTACATAACCCGCTGTGTTGTCAAATAGCCTCACTCAGTGAGCAAAATTTACAAAAAAGGGAAAAATAATGTTATAAAGAGCTTTTTTAACGTTATTTTTCATTTTGAAACTATACATTGTCATTATCTGTATGAAATATGCCAACTGCACATCTAAAAACATTTGTTTTCAGTTTGACACCTCAGTTTTTTCTCCTCAGTATTTCTTTTCTTGAATTTAAAAGCTAATTTATTCCCAGCTGATAAATTCCTCCTTTTCTGCTCCTCCATGTCACCACATGAATGATGTTTAGGGGAGAAGTGATGTTCACCTTGAAACCTAAGAGACATTTCGAATGCACAGACTCCCTGCTAACTCTCTCATTATGCTTTTATAAAGTTGACACCTCTTATCCAGAGCCCTTTTCAGAMATGACAGCATGTGTCACTGAGGCTAACTGCTGCTACAACACACTGAAAAAGTCATGTATTCAAAGAGTATTTTTCTTCTTTTGGTTCCAAAATATAACGTTTTTTAACCAAAACTTCTAAACCCCTTCAATTTATTACTCAACCAGAAAAATATCAACGCAAAATAAAAAGTCACTCAGAGAGATTTGAATATTTTAGACCAATAGTTCCGCTGACATTAAACATTCAAATATTGAACATTTTGTTTCCTGTCAATTTTAAACCTGGGTTTCACATGTCAATATGAAATGCATTCAATTGCACCATCCAAAAAACAGTTTTTTTTCTCTAAATCACAAATTTCTGTTTTTTATATAATTTTAAATTACGTGAATTATCTACAAATTACATTAGTGTGCAGTTATTTCTTTACCTGAAGCAGTTAAGATCAAGCAAATCATTACATTTTCTTTGATTTGGGTTGGATTTGCAGCCACAGGTCTTGGTCATGTCGCAGCCTTTTTCTGACCGTGAACACCTGTGTACCAAAGTATTTTGGAGTCAGATATGCTAATTCCTTAAAAGTGACGTGACAATTTATCATGTAACAGACTGATTCAAAACACAGCAGCATATCTAAATTACAGTTGTAGATTTCTTTGTTAATATTATAATTGTGTATGTACACTTTGCTATTTTTAAAGGTTTAATAAGTGTCCCAATTTTATTATTTTAAATAAAACATTTTTTTTGTTTTGTTTTGTATTAGACTTTTTTTCTTGGCAAATACAAATGCAACACCAGTTCCTCTCAGGGCTATTGTTTCTTCTATTTATTTTTTTCTCCATTTGCACCAACAGTTGCACCTCCAGTCACCAATCTGTCAATCACTTTAAGTCTGCAGCTCACACAGCCCTCAATGAGCTAATCTCTAGTGGTGTTTAGTCTGTGCACATGTGGGAGATGGACCATCTGTTGACCTGGCGCTGCCAGAACAACTTTCAGCTCAACGCTCTGAAGGAGATGGGTTTAAAATCTCAGCAAAAAATCAGTCCAACTTTCCCTCATCATTGAGTGTTTTTTTTTCCTCTTAGTACTGACTATCAAGATTTCAGAAAAAAGCTAAGCATTAATTCACATAATATATATATAC
>NW_013952626.1:15760-17845 GCF_001266775.1 Austrofundulus limnaeus
TCTATCTATCTATCTATCTATCTATCTATCTATCTATCTATCTATCTATCTATCTATCCATCTATCCATCTATCTATCTTTATTTTTGTTTGCTTGTATGTTTGTTTGTTTTTGGTATTTTCCACTCAACATGTTAACAGGAACATAGGCTGATAGACACATTTCAGATTCAGTCAGGAGTGTAAAGCTGTGCTTTTATACTGAGATTTCAATTTCAATTCAAAAAATGTATTCGTCTATGTAAAAACAAAATAAATTCTATATACAATATAAAAGGAAAATATGCAAATCACAAATAAAATAAAATGAAAGGCAACAGAGAGAAGTTCAACCAATCCTAATCTTTAACTAACAGATTTTGTCAGATGAATGTTAAGGTTGTAAGTTTCTTGTGTAATTTAGATTTGGAGAGTAACTTATTTTGTATCTCTTTAACCTCTTCAGTCTGGCGGGTTTTTATTTTCCTGTGGATGAAACTCGACCACAGGTGATGTCATCATTTCAACATGGCTGCTCCTCGCATCCAGAGCTCTGACAAACTGGAACACTTTCAACACAGAACTGATGTCAGTCCGACTCCCCAATTTCGGGTTCCGCTGCAATTGTAAGGCATTATTATACTCTTGATTTTTCATGTTTACATGTGTAATTTTCCTGTTCAGATGTAGCTGATCGAATACCAACAGAGAATATTTGCTATCAACTTTATAGGCAAAAGAATGAAGTTGACAGCAAACATAAATGATCTTATCTCTCAAAAGCAGAACCACTCTGAGTGATAAATATTAGCACATTTTCAACATCTTTGAACATCTCATCAATTATTTCAGGTGGCTCAGCATTAGATCACGTTTTTGATATAAAATAATAGGATTTAAATGATTTCTAAACTTCGGTTGACTCTGCCCAAAAACCAAAACCTTTGTTCATCGGTGCTGATCTTCGTGTTTGCTTTCATCAGCATTGCAGCTGTCCTTTCAGTCTATTTTAAAACTGCATTTCCATTTATTAAATGTGATAATCAGTTCTATCACATTGTAATCCCTTTTCAAAATTTCTGCTTTCATTAGTGTTGCATCATCTGCTCTACTGCCATGCTATTAGCATGATGTGTTAAGGTACAAAAAGGATATCGGTTTCCATTATCTTAAACTACCAATATTAGTCATCATGAGCAGCTCTGTTCTGTTAAACTGGATTCAGAGGACATTCTTGAAGTAAATATGCTTTCTGTTTTGAATCTGTTGATTTATTACTTAAATCAGTGACCTTCCACACAGCTCTGCAGAGTGGGAGACAAAAGATAATAGCCAATTACTTTGGTTGCTATTCTGGGGKTTGTAGTTTTATCTTTCTATGAATTTTCATTACATGTCTTCCTCAAACCTTGAACAGAAAGTCCAGTTGGATCTCAGGCTTGTTTGCGTTGCTGCTGATGCCATTTGTTTTGTGTGTGCATCAGTGTGCTTATGAGAGAGCCAGAGAGGAACAGAGAGTGTGTTTTGGTGTGTCTGATTGCATTAGAGGGTGACTTGTTCCTCATTGACATTTCCTCTCATTTTTCTAATGAACTCCAGCTTGAGACGTTAAAACGAGATGACAGCAGGAGCGAACAGGGTGCTAATCAAGTCGGCGGAAGTGGGGGAAAAAACTGTGAGTCTGGTTTAATGTTCGTCTTTCCTTCGCTTATCCCTGCTTCCTTTTCTTCTCCTCTCCCCTGCTCCCTTTCAGTGCTCCGCTGACATGACATATCATTGGTGGCCAGTTTTCAYAGGGGCTGCACTGGTCACTGAATAAATCACCCAGACACAACTGGGTTAGAAACTGAAGAACTTTTGCTCCAGCGTGTAAAGATGCATGCAAACTGCATCTTCCAGTTCAACTTCAAACATCCACAGACCAAAACTAAAACACTTTGACCTGATTTGACTGAAGAAATTTATAGTTATTACAGATTAGTACTGATGTTAGAAACAACACTAGATTATTAGGGTTTCCTTTTTATAATACTTTTATAATGTTTGATCTATTATGTGTTAATTGAAATACAGTAGCTACATGTCCGAATCATAAACAACACATAAG
>NW_013952626.1:18073-20336 GCF_001266775.1 Austrofundulus limnaeus
GAGAGAGAGAGAGAGAGAGAGAGAGAGAGAGAGAGAGAGAGAGAGAGAGAGAGAGAGAGAGAGAGAGAGAGAGAGAGAGAGAGAGAAATTAAATTCCCTGCAGGGCTGACATATGGGCATCCTGTATGCCAGAGCCCTGCTGTGCCATTTTAGATCCCTGCCTCACGGACATGCCTACATTACAAATCAGAGTCATCGTTTTCCTGTTATTAATTCAAAGCTGACCAAGTCTGTTTCCTGCACTTTACTTAAAACATCCAATTACAAGTAGCTGATTCAGGTAAAGGCTGATTTTGGTTCCAATCATTGGATTTGTTCTGTTTCCTGAACCCAGTTAAGAAACCAATTATTGAAGCAGATCATTTGGATGAATGACATCTTTCTTGCCTCTAATGAGCTTCTATCTTGGAGGGAAGTAACTTTCTTGTCATTTTGAAAAATTGCACACAGTGTGTGCGTTGCTGTCAGGTTATGCAGTTTGCTTTATTTGCACACAAAAAATGAAATATTAACTTGTGTGTTCATGTATAATTTGTTTTATGGATCTAACTGTGCCGTGATTTGATCTGTCAGAAAAAACCTCAAACACGCCAGATTAAATAAACATGCTCAATCTTATAGTCATTTAATTTCATTTGTTTTAATTGTTACTGATTCTGTTGATCACTCATTAGTGATTGAAAGTTAATAAGGGTAAAACCTGAAACTTTGATGAAGCTTGTCTAAGCAGTGTGTTGCATCACTACTGATGCATTCAGAACATCCCCCCGTTATTAAACACTGAGCTGACTCCATCAAATGCCATTTCACTTTGTTGCAGTCACTAAATGAAAATGCTGGWGCCAGCCAAACCACAATTGTTGATGCAGTGAAGCCAGTCTAAAAAAGCAGCAAGAAAAACCACAGCAATCCCCTTGGGTCTCTGCCCCAGGTAACTGCAGTAACTGAGATTCTAATGCAGCAAAACATGCTTTGCTKTAGGACAACAGAAATGAAATGAATAAAAGGGAAATTTTATTTAAGTTGCCACAAAAACACATTCGTTATGAAGAGTGTTAAATGTCAACTGCATTGTCTTTAAATGTAAATAGATTTTTTTTACAATGCACATCAAAGCTATGTTTATTTAAATCAAAGTTGGGATACAAACACCATTTAGCTAGTTTGGTCATTTTTTAAAGTCACAAACARGAAGCAACTCATAAAGAAAGGCTTTAGTAGTTTCACAGGATAGAAGCCAAATTGGGACATTTAACTTTTGTTACCTCCGCCAAGGGGGGGAGGTTATGTTTTCGGTCGCGTATGTCTGTCTGCCTGTCGGTTGGTCTGTTGTTCGGTCTGTTGTTCGGTCTGTGGACARAATTACTCAAAAACTTGAGAACGGATTGTCATGGCATTTTTTCCACATGTGGGTATTGGCCAAAGGAACACACCATTCAATTTTGGTGATATTCCGGATCACGGTGCGGACACAGGAATTTTTCTTTTAATTTGAGCGAATCAGCCACACTTCAGACGCATGTCTGCAGGAAACAGGAAGTAGTTAGAAGTCGCAAGCTCCCCCATCCCTGCACAGAACTTCAGGAATGTGTTGCTACTGTCGGGAAAGTTGAAATCATTCTGTTATCAACTAGTTTTGTCGATGTTACATGCTGTCTGGAGACGTACAAAAACAAATGCGATTGTCTGCACGTTACGGGAATAACTGAGAAGACGAGGGCGCAACCGAATTTCGCACAACACCGGGAACTGCTCATCAACCTTTCTTTACAGTGTTCAGGATGTAGTCATTTTTRTTATTTACATGAGGCCAGATCAAGTCGAGAGCTATTTTTGCRCCCCTCCATATCTACCTCTCGCCAAACTTTAAGGAAAAAAGAGTAGCGTGGTTGTGACCTCTGTGTGTAGACCTCACAAAGATAGGAAGACGTGTGTGTGTATGTGATTAGACGCACAACGAAAACTCTGCTTATTTTTTAATCACATAGCACCGATGCGACAGCTTTCAACACAGACCCGCGTGTCTGCAAGTCCGTTCGTGTTCTAAAAATAGCGACAGAGTGGGGCTGGAGACTGTCCCAGCTGCCTTTGGATGAAGGCAGCTGGGACACCTGGACAGGTCTCCAGTCTCCATCAGGGACACAAAACAGACAAACAACCGTCCACACTCTGTCACACCTAGAATCAGAGCTCCAGAACGTTTCAAACTGAGAACTCTGGACTCAGATCATCTGCTGCTGCTGCACACAGTTCACTTAATATC
>NW_013952626.1:20404-23749 GCF_001266775.1 Austrofundulus limnaeus
GTCTCTAAATTTGTTCTACCCTGTTAGGGAGATTTACATATAGACCACAAATAGCTAAACATGTAAATATTGATAAATAATAACTTTCTCTTAAAAAGAATATCTTTTTATTATGTAATATGTTTTATTTATTCTTGAAATAACGTACACATATATGTGCATTTAATTGTCTACAATTCCCATCATGGCACAGAAAGATTCACAGTACTTAATGTTTCTGCACTATTTTTTTTAAATGAAAACACATTTTTAAACAGGGTGGAATGGAACATCACRGGGTGGAAAATGAATCATTTATTATTAATGTATGTCTAAATACACGCAACATGATGTTACTATATTTAGTATAAAGCACTGGATATGTGACTTTTCCAAGGGGATCGTTTTAGCATGATTGACACTTTTGCCTTGGCGGAGGTTTGCGCTCTTCGAGTGCTTCCAGTTTGTAATGAGACATTTTACCCACAAATACAGGAACTGCCATTATTCTGTGAAAAACAATTTAATAAAGGACACCCAGCTACCTCTTTCCCAGAACTCCTGATCCACTTTTTTTCATAACTCAGGTAAACATGATATTTCTGATGTTTTCTGTCTGTCAACAACATCTCCACAACATACCTCCAAAATCTCTCAAACCATACAGAAAAGAATGAAGAATAGTGTTCCCTAACATGGTAAAACACTGAGGCTAAATTACCACCCTCTACACTTCCATCCCTTCTACACACACACACACACACACACACGCACACACGCACACACACACACACACACAAACATAAACTAAACAATTTTTTTTAAGTCTACCGCAAACTTTCTGCAGTTTCTTTGTTCCACACAGAAATATACTTTTGATGATAAATGGTGTTGTGGCAAAGAAATCTTCCCACTGTTTCTGCACACAGAAAAACACTTTGTATAGATTTCACCCAGTGGTTATAGCAGCTTAATGTTGAGTAGAAAGCAGGGTTGTGGTTCAGTTGGAGCGGGCGAAGKGGGGTTCTGTGAGTTCTGAACGTCAAACTTCAGTTTGAAACTGTGTTTTAATTATTTCAATGTCGACACTAAACTTCTCATGAATCTGACTTTATCACGTGACATTTCTGTCTGTCACACAAATACAAATGTGAACTTACTGGCATTTTTTTTCTTTTACAAAATGATTTTAAGACTTTCTATGTACTTAATATATTATTTGTACCAACTTTTAAGCTCTCAAATGCTCCACAGACAATATGTCTTTGATTTGTAAGCGCCCCGTTTCTGTCTTTTTCATTTATTACCTTCTAATATCACTGATCCTCATGTACACATCTCACTGATATTTATATCTATGCTTGGTGTGTGGTTGCTGCTGGGTGCCACGGCTTGTCGAAGCTTTCAGTAAGCCTGATTTTTCTAAACAAAGCAATGTATTTGAGCTGAATCCTGCTTTAACTTCGTGTTTGTCACCACCATCCTTCCCAGACTGGTTTCTAAATCTGCTCTTAGTCTGTCTTCTGACTCCAGCTTCCTTTTTATAACACAGATATGAGAGTAACATGTTTTTTTTCTCTCAGCAAAAATACAGATAAAAGTAAAAGTTAAAATATAAATACAACCTCTGCTTCAACTCCTGTGATTTCTCTATTTATGTTTCATAATTTGTGCATAAATGCTGTTTTCAGTGTTCTGTCAACAGAGACTCTCCACATCACACGGGGTTTTGTCAACTCCACATCAAGCCCAATCCGCTTTGCTTATCTACTGGCTGCACTCACACAGCTACAGCTCCATTGTCAGTATTGATAGACCGGACAGATTTCCATGATGGACCTAATKCATCCTGACGTCCACGCCAGGCTTGAACGGCCTAGTTATTAAGGCAAGATCCCGTGCGTTTATCTATAGCAGCTTAAGTGGTAAATATCTATCCCGACTGCCACCTCAGGCCAATTTCATTTTCATTGGCCCGACCAGCGGGACRTGCTGTCATGTAGAGGCTTGCCCACTTTGGCGGATTTAGGCGAACATGTAAGAATTGAGTGTGAACATCGAGAAAATAAAGAGAGAGTTGAGGTGTGAACGTTGGAAGGTGAGAGCATGTGTGAGAGTGTCTGCGTTAATTTGTGTGTGAATTTTTTTTTTTTTTCGTGGCGTCTAACTGTTGGCTGTCTTATGTGCAGTGGCAGCTGACCAGAAGTGTCACCCTGCTGGCCTCAAAACTTAAGGTTCAGCAGATTCAACAAAATTCTACTGAATGTTAGAAATGATCAAATAGGGCTAAAAATACCACAATTTTTTGTTGCAAAAGTGTGAAATCTATTTTTAAAAAGGCACATTCTTTGTTGGGCGCAAACTTGGCATAGCCTTACAGTGAAGGAGCCTCTGGATTGTCACTGAATTCATGCAAATAGCATCCAAGTGTATTTTTCTTCTAAGGCACGTGTCAAATTCAACCTACCCCCACAAAGCTGTYGGCTTTGAGGAACTGTGGCCTCCTGAGCAATTTAGTTGAAAAGCCATGTAATAATGTCTCAAAATAAGCTGCATTTAAGTCAGCATTGATCTCACATTACATCTATGGGAAGAAACTTGWGCCATCAGAAACATGACTTAAACTGTTCAGAACAAATCTGTATAATTTAAAATTCCATACGCTGGTTTGTAAATAAATTTCACTAAATTGAAACTGTGTTGCCGTCAAGGAAGTTCTGCTGATGTGAAATATAAATCTGTCAATCTTTGTTTGATTACTCTGTAGCTCTCAAGGACCAGGATGTGTGACACAAAAAGTGAATTTTGGAATTCAAATTGAATTATAGAACTGAGTGGAAAGTAGTCAAGCTCAGTTTCTGATGTCACAGGTTTCTTCACATATACAGTTACATGAAAAAGTATGTGAACCCTTTGGGATTTCTTAGATTTCTGTAGAAATTTGTTATTAAATGTGTTCTGATCTTCATCAAAGYTACAACAATAGACAAACACAATCTGTTTAAACTTACACCACACAAAAATTTTTGTTTGCATGTTTTTATTGAACACAACATGTAAACATCCACAGCGCAAGGTGGAAAAAGAAAGTGAACCTTTTGGATTTGACCCTTTTTTGGCAGCAATAACTTCAACCAAACATTTCCTGTAGTTGCAGATCAGACCTGCACAATGGTTAGGAGGAATTTAATTAATTTTGGACCATTCCTCTTCACAAAACTGTTTCAGTTCAGCAATATTCTTGGGATATTTCATGTGAATCGCTCTTTTGAGGTCATGCCACAGCATCTCAATTGAATTGAGGTCAGGATTGACTGGTCCACTCCAGAAGGTGTACTTTCTTCTGTTGAAGTCATTCAGTTGTTG
>NW_013952626.1:25311-29642 GCF_001266775.1 Austrofundulus limnaeus
GCGCTGTGCTCTTGCAGTCATCTTTACAGGAAGCCCACGTCTAGGGAGAGCAGCAACAGTGCTGAACTTTCTCCACTAAACCGTCTGTCTTACCGAGGACACATGAACATCAAGGCTTTTAGAGATACCTTTTTAATCCTTTCCAGCTTCATGCAAGTCAACAATTCTTGAATGTAGGTCCTCTGAGAGCTCTTTTGTGCGAGGCATGATTCACATCAAGCAATGCTTCCAGCAAACTCAAAACTGGTGTTTTTTTTTTTTTTTATAGGGCAGATCCAATCTCATCACATCGATTAGACTCCAGGTCGGCTGACACCTGGCTCCAATTAGCTCTTAGAAAAGTCATTTGCTTAGGGGTTCACATATGTTTTCCACCCTGTGCTGTGGATGTTTAGATGTTGTGTTCAATAAAACCATGCAGGCATGTATTTTTTGTGTGGTATACATTTAAGCAGACTGTGTTTGTCTTTTGTTGTGACTTTGATGAAGATCAGAACACATTTAATGATCAGTTCATGCAGAAATCCATGAAATCTCAAAGGGTTCACATACTTTTTCATGCAACTATCTACAGTATGCATGTTGATTATACATGAGAATTCCCTGTTGGAAAATGGGAAAGTTCATAATTCCAGAATGCATGACTTACCACAACTCAACGGTGATTAAAACTCTCTTTTAAGTTTACTTTTAATAGTATTTCTGTTTTATTTATATTTCATTTAGTCAGTAGTACTTTTCAGTGTTTGTACGAGGACATGTTAAAACACTGTTTCTATGCAAGAAATACCAGGTAGAGCTCAGTTATTGTTTGTTAGCAGTGCTCAGATGCAGTAATGAGACGAGGAATGTGACATTTTCCGTTTAGTCCTTCAGGGCCACCATAAACGCACAATGAAAATACATTTTACACCCCTGATCYAAGCTCTAACCATTCCAAAAGTACATTTATTTATTTTTATTTTCTGTTTATGCATAGACGCAGAAAAGCTTCAAGAAACGATAGTCTTTTTATTTCAAATGTGGGTCATGATTTCCTGCATGTTATGAAAAGAAATTAAAAAAAAAACAGAAGCCATGGGGGTCAAATGTACATTCTCTGCACCGACTTACAAGTAAATAATCATGAGCTGCAACTCCTCATGTGTCTGTGAGATGGAGGCTCATTTTCCTGGGCTGTCCTGCACATCCAGACAGAAGCTTACTGGTGTCAGAGGCATTCTGAAGGAATGCTGGGATTTCTGGGGCTTCAGAGGGTATGCAGGGCACACAGACTCTGCTGGTGATGCCGTTTTTATTGTGTGGGAGACGACAGGTAGACAAGGCGGTGCAGGTACCGAAAGGCTATTAGAAATGTGCAGGAAAGGACTAATGAATATACCGGGGACGCCACCTGCACAGACAAAACCACAATTTATTCGGCAGACGTCTCAGACTTCTGTGTAGCTGGCAGACCAATGAAAATTCAAGTTGCATGATGGCAAATTAATTGACAGCATCTCTATGGTGTCCAGGAGGCTAATATATCCCTGGGGTGGCAGCGATTTCATCTCTTCCACTGTTTTCTCGTAGGATTCAAAGCCCTTCAGAGAGCCAATCTCAGTGAAGCCATGGCAGGATTGTGTGGATTTTCTGGGTTTTCACTCCTGGGCCAAGAAATGGATGAGTGTACTGGTAAACTGAACCTAAAGGGCTAAGCTKGAAGGTCACCAGGGTCTGCTTTCAACCTTTTTGATACACTTTTTCCCTCAGTTAAAATGTGTAATGAAATCAAATATTTGTGCATGTAATATTGACTTTAAAATACATGAAATATAAAAGAATTTCAAATACCAAAACTATACAATTCAGTTTTYCAAGCATTCTGTTGCTATTAGAAATAAATCAAGTGGTGCATGATTCATATCACAAGATTTTATTTTATGTTTGAATTATTTAACAAAGACAACTAAATTACATTTTTTTGTAATTTCTGTATTCTGCTGTGTTCATTATTTTTAGTCATTGTTTTAGCTTATGAGATTTTTGTTTCACAATCTAAAAGAAACCTATTTTCATGCCTTTTATTAAAACGTACAGGTGAATATTTCGAATACACATTTAAGGAAGGCAGATAACAAAAAGTAGGCAATATGAACCAGGTAATAGAAAAAATGATGAATGATCATTTACAAAAACAGCCAAGCGGCCAAACCTCTSAAATAAAATGGCTTTGTGTGAAACAAATAACACAAATTAAATGACTGATCAAGCAAAGTTGGTGACCTTTGGGGAAGCTGTTCAGGCTTCATATCTGGTTAGTCGTAACTTCATTATCACTGTTTCTCTTACAGGATGAAGGATGACATGAATCTCTTTTTCTTTGTAATATGAGGATGGTTACTGTTACAGACAGATGTGAGGTCAGAAGTCCCATGACATGAAACAAYACTGCCATCTACAGGAGGGATTTTAAACCCAGAGCATTGCAGCAGTTGTTGCAGTGAAAAGAAAAAATATACATTTATTATCAGTCTTGAGTAACAAAATAATAAAATGTTATTCAGTTTATTTAAAAGTATTTATTTATTTCAGAATAGTGTGATTTGGCCTCACAATAAAAAAATATCTGAATAATGTCAAAGAAAAGACAATATTAACATAACATTTTGTGACTTCTTATGAAAAGATGCAGCTTTTTACAACTGAATTTACTGGATTGTATTTTATAAAATACAACTTAACTGCAGTTTTTTTAATTTAAAGTGAAAAATGTGTTTTAATATCAGGTATTTGTTGCAATAAAGCTGAAATTACACAATGAACAGTTCACTTGAACTGAAGTGACTATTTTAAACTGTGTATTACCAATAAAACTAATGTATTTTTTTAAGTATTACAGAAAATCACATGAATGGTTCTTTACACGTAGGGGTGTAAGAAACAAAAATTGATGCAGTTATTGCCCACTAAACAAGATACAGTAGTGTATTACTTCAACAACTTAAACATACCTCATTAAAATAAAAAAATAACTGTTCTGGTCATAACGAGATAAGGTTGTATGTTGAGCACCAATTTTCCAYGCAGAAGTTCCTTCATAGAATAATAACATGGTTACTATAAGTTTTTGCCTGTTTTCCGAAGAAAGTTTTGAATCATTTAGAGTTTTAACAAGAGTAAAKGTGTTCTCCTTGGCAGCAAAGTTGCTATATATATTTGGTAATCAACTTTTCTGTTTACCTTTTTTTTTATTTAGAGACTTGTCACTTAAGAGTGCTGCAGCGGGCAGGAAAAGAGGATAAGGAACGAWAGAAGCAGTTACCAGAAATAGGAAACAGCAAAACCTAACAAACCCTTCTCTGAAAGTTCTTCCTGCTCACCTGTTCTTTCAGCAGCAAGGTCATGCGGTCCACCATCTGATTTCCATCAAGCGAAGTGGCTGCAATGTAAAGGAAGAGGCCGTAAAGGACAGGCTTGRGTATCCACTGCAGAGGAATGGGCAGCATGAACGCAGACAGGCCAATCAGGATGTAGGCTGCTAACGAGGTTAGACGTGTCTCTTTCACACTGACGATCCTATTAGGACGAACAGGGAGGGAAAAGTACTCAGCCTGTCAAGTGTTTCTTGTATTTTTTATAGAGTGGTGCTTATCTTGATTACAAGAAACCAGTTTCCTTTTTAGCTGTGACACAAGCAGGGGAACAACAGTCACAGTTTACCCTAAAAGTAGTTTTTCCTTCCAGGATTTTGTTACATATTTAGTATGCCATGATGCAGGGTCAGGTTAAATAATCTCAGGTTAAATAAAATAAAATCATCTCACTCTTTGAACTAATGTGTTTAAATGATGTGMAAACTTTGCATTATTGTAGTTAATATTTTTATAATAATTGAGCTTTCATCAGCATGGGTAAATTTAAGTTAAAAAAGTTCATGTAATGTAACTTATAGGCAGAGGTGTATACTTGAAATAATAAATAAGTAAAAGTAAAAATACTGAGTTCCACTGATAAGAAAAGTACTTAAGTAAAAGTCATAAAACTACTCACAATAGTTCAGAAAATAAAAAGTAAATGTACTTTTACAAATACTCTAAGAGAAAGTGTTAAATTTACTAAATCAATTCATATTTATTTGTGTATAATACGACCCCCTTTTTTGAGCTTAAAAAGCATAAAAAATTTAATCCTCAAACTACCTCCAATTTCATACAAACTTCAAGATTTTTCAGCCTTTGCAGTCTTTATACATATCAGTAAAACGATCATTGGACTGTTCATTTTATTTTAACAACATGTACTAAAAGGTATTTTGACAACAAATAAATATCAGCTGTAGCAGCATCATA
>NW_013952626.1:29848-31445 GCF_001266775.1 Austrofundulus limnaeus
CACACACACACACACACACTTTTTTTTTCACATCATGTCGCCTGCCTGGATCTGTTATTATCTTGCTCTGCAGCACGGAGGAGCATCAGAGGTAAAGTCGTTTCAACTGCTTTTTACAACAGTCTCATTTCCGGACTCAGRCATTTTGGGAATGAAGCTGATATTTCAGTTAAAATACATAAGTCAAAATATTTATCCGAGTACAGTACTACCCCCCACAACTTTATGGATGATTTTATGGATTTAATTTTACATATTATCCTTGAATAAATACGGTAACTGCTTCCAAAAACTCGCTTTAGTGAAACCAGTTGACATAACTTGATTAAGTAAATTCAACACTTTATTTCAAACAACTCGTTTCGTGATGAGTTCTGGTAATATTTAAATTTGTAGCATGTAGCGAGGGGTTAAATTTTAAAGTAAAGACATCATTGTTAATTTTTATGTTTTGAAAATACTGGAATTAAAGTAAAAATTATGATAAAAATGCTTGGTAAAAATACAGATCCTCAAAAAATTACTTAAGCACTGTAACAAAGTAAATGTGTTTTGCTACTATGGGTGAGGGTCATCTGGTGCTGTTTTCACCCTCAAATATGCTCATCTAAACTCTTCTTTGTGTATGCTTTCCTGTTGATAATTTCTATTCATTTTACTAAGACTTGTAACAGCAGAACAGTATCACAGAGTTGGGTTATTTCAGAAAGCAAAAAGATGAGGCCCGACTGCTGGTACAGAGCATTAAAAAGATCCACACAGCTTGATGTTTTTGTCCTTGTTTTAACTTTACTCACGTTGTGTAGAGGTGTCCGTTCTCTACGTGCTGCTCTACTTTGGCAAGCTGACGGGCGTGTAGGGAGGAATGTGGGAAGGCAGCGTGCATCCATGGCAACCCCAGGCAAGACATGAGGATGTTGATGAAGCCAGTCAGCATTAAATCCCAGTGGAACGCTGTGCCTTTTAACAACCTGGTGCAAATGTGTACACACACAGCAACACAGAGAAAGTTTCAACTTGTTTGTCAGTATAAAAGCAGCAGTACTTCTGCACAAATTCAGAACATGCATATATGTATGATATGGATATGACTTTTTTTTGCCATCTAATTTTATTCAAAGAAGTAAAGCACTGAGTCTTACTTGTGTTCTGGAACGTGTGTGAGGGAAATGACAATGTTCTGGTCAATAAAGATGAGCAGAGAGAGAAGAAAACCTAACCCGACTGCACTTAGTGCATTCATTCCTGTCAGTTTTGCAAACGGAGGGTATTTGAAGATGGGACCATCGTGGACAATGAAAACAGGAACTGACAGAAGCCAAAAAATGAATAAAAAATGACTCATGTCATTACTTATATCAAACATAAAACCTACAAATAATATTAATGACAATAATAGTAATATAATAAATGTATTTTTAAACAACAAATATCTCCACATTCGACAAACATCAAACCCCACAGAGACGTTGAATCCCTAAAAGGTGTTATGAGTCAAAGTTGTGACTTTAAATTGCATGCATAATCTATTAAAGGGATCCCCGATTAGTTGTAACATTAGACTTTATTTGATAAACATACATTTTAACTGTAAAAC
>NW_013952626.1:31493-34061 GCF_001266775.1 Austrofundulus limnaeus
ATATATTACATGGTCTGGGCCATTTTATTTACATGCAAAGCATTCTGTTGTCCTCCATCCATATATTCAGTTGCAGGCTGAGTTGAGATGGGATTATGAAATATGTGATCAAATCACTACTTTACAAGCAGAAGCCAATGAGTGGATCCACTGTACCTCCTCTTGATGAGATAGAGCRTGTACCCCAGCCACAGAGTCCCCAACATAAGCAGCAGACAGAGAACGGGTCTTTCCCTTGTGCATTCTACCAAAGTCTCCGGCAGGAAGACATGACTAAGGCTGATATTTGGCCTTTGCCATTTCCGGCCAATGACACATTCCCCATGGGATTCTCAACCATCTTTGTCATCTGGTTCTCAAACTCATCCAGAATCTCATTTATCTCTTGAAGCACCACGGTTCTGTTTGCAGTTGCCAGTGTTGGCCCGTGGTAGAAGTGCTCAAAAACTGTGTGGGGGGGAAAGACACAAGATGGAAGGGATAAAGCTGAAGACAAAATACAAGACTGTATTTAGTCTTCTTTTAAACATTATCAAGTCTTGATGTAAAAAAAGCATTACATTTGATCTATTCTAACAAACTGGATAAAGTATAAAAAACTTCAATTTTTTCTTATTTTATTCCCAAGCATAAATATTTTACAAGACCACAATACACAAAAAGGTTATGTTATGCTTGTGTTTCCTTTCAAGACTCCCTTGTGGTATTTTTTATGGGCTACATTACCCATTAGTACAAGTATTCAGGGCATGTTCAGGGTAACTTGACCTTGACTGTRCTCACTTTTGATTGTGCCTTTCACTGCATCCCCAACAAATGCAATGGAGATGAACARCGCAATGACTTCTTCTGTTGATCTGAGAAAATAAGCAGAATAGTGATATGTTTAGCAAAACATTTCTTTTATATTCRTGCAGACATAATTGCCTGTACAAGGCAAATTAAAAGAAGCTATGCACAGAGCGTGATCACGTTGGAAAATGTCTGTTTTTATATTTATGTACAATCACGAGTCTAAAATATTTAATAAATAAAATCTCGTTGTGCATTCACCGTTTGAAGAGTTTCATCAGCAGGCTGACATTGAACAGGCCTCCAAGGATGAGGAAGAAACTGTTCCATAAACCAATGCAGGCATAGAAAGCATCAAAGTCGAGGTCGTAGTCATCACAGATACCCCTGATAACTATAAATTATACACACAATACATGCACAGACACCGACTCTTAAATGTGTTTCATGTTCACAGGAGGTTTTCATTCAAATGCTCAGGGAAAAATATTTAATGACTTGTTCTGAATAGTGAGGCACTTTTAAAATATCACACAGCATTATTTGAAATGTCAAATGAGGCTAAACTTTACAGGAACTTTGATTTAAAAYAAAGAAACTCTACCGATTTCGACAAAATACCATGTTTGCTCACACATTTTGCAGGTAACAGGAGTRTTATAAAGAACCCATATGATCAAGGGTCTTGTATGTGGGCCCATTGCTCTCCCCAAAAAGCCACTGARCTTYATTCAAACCTTCTCGTCCCTCGAATGAAGGACACAAGGTTAGAAACACTCAGTGTTCTGAGCTTCTTGGGATCCACAAAGAGATCCCCAAGAATTAGTTTCCTTTGACAGGAACAAGGACAGGAGTGTTACATTACATGAATCACCTAMTAAAAGGGGACATAGCATGCTTTAAAATCCTTCCATTTTACATTTTCACCTGTGCTCTGAGGTGCGTCTGAGAGCAACTCGTTTTGGAGCGGTCTGGTGTGGAATGCTTTCAACTGGAAGCTGATGTCAGTCTGACCCAAATATGACCCAAACAGAATATAAAGATATCTTTGCAGCACCTGGAGAGACTAAATTCAATGTTTCTGCACACCTAGAGACTCCAGGTACACAACAAACTGTATTTAAGAGCTAAAAAGTGGATTGTGCATGATCTGTCCCCTTTAAGACGGCAACATTTGGTTGTGCTTTTTGCCTGAAGATGAGCATCTGACTCAAACAACATTACATTTGTTACTCAGCRTGTTGTTATCTGCTCTACATTATCAGCTTTGACTAATTTTTGATTCAATAGATATATGTAGATGGCACTTTTAATACCTTATTTAATCTTCTTTTTTTTTTGGTAAAACAACTGAATACAATGTACACCGCTTATGAAGATGGCCAGTGGTGCAGTGGTCAGTGGAATGACAAGAGGCGAACCAGCAAACAGAGCATAAACCACTCCTCCAATGCTCTGGCCAACAATGGTCTTCTGAACATCTGTCAAAACAGAAAGTACCCCCCCAAAATTTAGTACATGTCAGGTTTCATGAAACCCACTTTCAGGGCATTGTGTTTGTTAGATGGCAAAATCAAAGAGTGCATTGTTACCTATTTCCCCTCTTGTGCTTTCATCATTCAGTGAGCCAAAGGCAATGGCAGGAAGTAAAATGGCAATGTAGAGGAAAAGAGCAGTGGTGGCGTACTTCAGCAGACAGCGATCTTTCCCCATTATACCCAATAATAAGACACACACACACACACACACACACACACACACACACACACACACACA
>NW_013952626.1:34768-36435 GCF_001266775.1 Austrofundulus limnaeus
CCCCCCCCCCCCCCCCCCCCGCACCAAAATGGGCAAAACGAAAGCGGAAGGTAGTTCTTAAAGAGACAGAGGCCAATTTCAAGATGTTTAGAAGAGGAAGGGATGAGAAGATAAGTTTATTTTCTGTTTAAACATAAAACAGCATTTTAATAACAGCTAATGTGACATATGCCCGAGAAACACATAATATTGGCCCTTTAAATCTAATCGAGATAATATTGTTCAGGAATAATAGTTAAAAGCTCAAATCATCAGATTAGCAATGTTGGGAAACCATTTTTCCTATAATACAACTGTCTTCCTTGCCTGTATTGTTGCTTGCATGCATTTCTCTGTGTAAAATATTGCACGAGTTAAATTTCTGTGCTTGATTTGCTTTGGTAAAATATTACCTAGAGAGGTCAAACTGTGGTGATCTTTGGTCTATTTTACCCACAAGCAATCCTGCCTCACATATCAAATAAAAAGACAGATCATTTATAAATGGGGGTATTCCATTTCCAAACTATGCATATTTTTTTCCTGGTTGGATAATTGGTGTTTTGACTCAGAGCAATAAATATAAAAGTCAAACATACCAACATACCTCATTGGCTTTTATAGATATTTTTGAATTGAGTAATAGTTTAAAAGTCTGGCTTGGCAGCAGCAAACCTATACTTAAACGCTGTTTTCATCCCCATCAGGAGATCAGGTGTAACCACAGCCTGTTGTTAACTGCAGTCTTTTGCAATGCAAATACATGCTTTCTCTCTCAGGGCTACTAAAGTGTTGCTGTACCCATTAATTTTAAAATGGGACTTAATAAAGTTGTTCATCCACAAGATTGCACACACTGTCCTCAGCTCCTTGGACGGCTTGGCAGCTTTTTTTTATTATTCTGTTGCCCAGCTGCTCTTCATTCCACATACCCGGCTAATAGAGTGTSCAAACAGGATTTGCAGATAATTTGACTCAACTACTTTACTGCCCTACATCTTTATGTGCCTGGGTAGAGTCAGAAAAAAAATTAGGGTGGTCTCCACATCTGGAGAGACCATGCAGTTAATAGAGTTTAAATATTGTTTGTTCAAGTAACTCTGTCTAATAGATTTATGCTCCGATGGCTTTTTTAGGTCGGCATCCATTCTTGTTAGTCTTTTTACTTCAGTAAATTCTACACTGACTCCAACACRGAACTGCCTGGTTTATGTCTTCTTTGTTCTAATTTCACACCTGGAGTGGTTTTCCTTTGCGTGGATCTGAATCGACTTCCTCTACGACTGGCTTCTCGTTGACTTCAGAGAGCTGGTGGTGCTGGAAGACCAGCTCCTGTTTGAACTCCTCCTGGGTTTTAGCCTCCAAAAGCTTTTGTCTGAAGGAAATGTCAGAGAACATTGTGGAAAATTTTCTACCGCGTCCGATGGCTGTTTTGGTGCTTTTCTGAAAAACATTAGAATGGAGTGACAAAATGCTTAATAAACACTGTTTATTCTGTCACATTGATGGGCATAATCTGCAGGGTGTTAGGGGTGTTATGACCCCCACAATAATTTGATCCACTCAATATACCCCCCCCCCAAACAATATTACATAATTTGCTTTAACACAATACAAGTACACAGCAACTCTTGTTGTCTTTAGGTAACTTTGACATGATTTCAAAATTGTTGAATGTATCGTTTTAC
>NW_013952626.1:36990-46691 GCF_001266775.1 Austrofundulus limnaeus
TAAAAAGTAGTGTTAATTTTAGTTTCTGCTTTTCAGTAACAATAAAAAATAAGTTACTAGGTTATTATATATAATATATATACAGTATATAACACAGACATGCATTGAAAATTGTTATTTTTTTTACCAACCTCCATTCCATATAACTTAGCATAAAAAGTAAGCACAATAGTGTTTGGTAGATTATGTTGTAACAATGCTTTTTGGCATTTCCCTTGTACATGGTGCATGGTACATGGTAAATTTGTGGAATGGGCAGCAAAGCTGAGTATGTGGGTTGAGCACATGAAACATTTGCCAAATTCTCTCTGCCAAACAGTTTATTTTGTTGCTATATAKTTGTTTGGAGCATTTGATAACCCCAGGTGCCAATAGTAAGATTTATTGCCAATTAGCATTGTTAGAACAAAGACATTTTCTCCCAAACACAAATTTCCTTTTTTCATTACGTTTAAATAAAATTAACAATTGACAGAACATCCTTCAAGAGAGGTGATTTAGCACTTTCAATTTGACACCAAGAATGCTCATATTTAGCTCGTGCTGGCCATTTAGGATCGTTTTGTAGAGTTGACCTTTAGATGTCTGCCTCTGTTAACGCTTCCCCACCATGTGCTGATGTGTTAGGTCAGTTCATGAGTCTAATGCCCCTTTTCCACTAGTGCCACTTAGTGTAGTGTCGGTACGGTTCGGTAYGGTTCCAAGCCATTTCCATTAGGCCAGATCCATGGAACCGGCACTTTTTTAGTACCTACTTCATTGTGGTACCAACCGGCCCCAGCTGACACCAAAATGTGATGTCACAACACTGTTCATCACTGATTGGCTAAATTTTTGCAAATGTTTCAAATTTAAAAAAGTTATTCATCAAATGTTTTCCATCTCTCATTTTGCCCATTTTTTTTTTTCAAAATACCTAAAAAGAACCTCCACCAACCGCCCAAAACACACCAATTGGAACCAGACTGGAACATCAATGGAAAACTAACCAGTCTGACCCGTACCTACACCGACCGTTCCGACACTACACTAAGTGGCACTAGTGGAAAAGGGGCATAAACTGAGCATGTCTGGTGGTTCTCTGTGCTAGCCCTGCATGAGTTGCATCCAGTGACAWCTGTCCTCTCCCTACTCATCTGCAGTGCTAACGTAGCAGGGCTGGACCATGGAATAGGCTGTGTAGGCAAAATCTAAGGGCACCATCCATTGATGAGGTGTTATATGGTGCAGAGAATATTTTATGATCAAAGTGTCACATGATGCAGCCAAAACTAACTTCTGCTCAGTGTGTAAATAGAAAACAAAAAAGGGATAATGTAAGTTTCAGTTATGATCTCAGATAAAGTTCAGGTTAAAGTCTGGTTTTCAGTGTTCTACCATCATAAAATACTGATTTTACATAGTTTTATTATTCTCAAGAATTTAGTAAAATGCTCCTCAAATGACTAGGAAAAGCAGAGTTTTGAGATCTTTTACAAAAATGTTGTGGGGAGTATTTATCTTGTAACAACCACATTTAACTCACTGTTTACATCTGCAGTGAGCTGAATWTGATCTGAAGTCGAGTGTAAAACTTAAACCTCAAGTTTCCAAGCACGATACAGAAATTTTAGAAATCCAGCAAATGTTTTCATTTCCTTTTTTATCAAGCCTTAATCTTACCGTTCCATGTGGAGCGAGAATAAGGACGACATGGCGAGCCTCGCAGCAGTTGACTCCCGTTTTGTGGCCTCTCTAAGCTAGCAACGCAAACATGACGTCTCTGCAGTTTACTCACACTGCAGCTTTAAAATAATTGATTTTGAAGCATATGTAATGCCAGAAAATATCACTTTTTAAAACTTTTTTCTTCTGTGCAAACAAATGCAGCTATTATAAAACAGAGACTAATTGCCATTTAAGGATGAACACAAACTGAAGTCAAAGAATATCATTTTTGCAGAAGAACTCACAGAATGCAAAGCCAGGATTGCTGATAATGAACACCGGCTGTAGTTGCAGTCACTCCCTGAATGGTTTCTGACAGACGGCGAACTTGACAAACACAAAACAATGCAAACACAAGTCACTAAAACAAATATGCAGATGTGTGTTTCCTCCTTAAATGGCATGAAGTGCTTTTCTTAGCATGTTTTACCCACCGTTAATGTCTTTCCCTCCAGCATTTGTAAACAAAGAGGTCATCACCTCCTCCACATCACAGCTGCCGTGGCCGTCCTCCACCATGTGAGCAATCATTCGCCTCAGGACTTCATCCAGAGTGGTAGCTTTCTCATCCAAAAGGATGCTTGCCTGAGCCAGAAAGCTGTCCAGATCTCTGTGAGCTCCCACTTCCTCCTGGAAGTTCATCGGCTTTATGCACTGGAGGGAGAAACAAAAACCAAAAGAATTTAACTGAGACGACCGAACAGGCTGAGTGTACAAAGTAGACATTTGCTTTGAAATTATGTCCATGATTTCACTGGATTAAAAATAATGTTTATTGAACTTTAAACATGTTTTAAATTGTGCTCCATAAATTAAAACTTCTGTGACATGTGCTTACAGTTTACACACTTGTCTGAAAGTAAGTTAAAGTATAATGCATTTTCAGGCAAAAAAAAGGCCCCAAACACAGACTGACATTTTGATATGAATGAATTTGACAAAGAAAAAAAAAAGGAAAACCATAATACACTGATTTGAAAAGGAAACCTTACTTTATTGTGTTTAAWAGTCCAAATCCAGGTCCTTCCGAATCTGCGACACAAGAAAACGTCAATGTAATGTGGTTTTAGATTCACAGTTCTTAGCCTTTAAATTCCTGTTTTCAGAGTGGCAGTTTATAACAAATCTGAAAACCGTACAACAGTATAATCGTCTTTATGTTACTGTCAAGTTTAAATCCCTACCTGAAATACTGATTTCATTTTCATATATGCTTTCTTTGTTAGTAGTCGGCGAGTCCTCCCCAAAATCCTCCCGCTCCTCATCCTGCAGCTCTGTGGGTCGAACATTAACGAACACAGTCACAAAACAACCACATTTAATACATTCATTAAGACTGAAGTAAGTGAACATTTCCTTTTTCAGCTGGTTAATTAGAAAAATATCAATAAATGTTGTTAAAGGTTCTCATCAGATGGACTTAAAACTGCTTTTTGAGTAAATGTCCCGACGCTCGCCACATTAACAGAGTCTCCAGTAAAGGACAATTTATTTCACCCTCCCACAACTTTGCCATCTGTTAACAAGAACACAGCGAGAGGGAAAGAGCCAATAAAAAAACATCCCCCTCAAACCAGACGTGCAGCAATATAACAACAGCAGCCTCTCATGCATTCCTTCATTGTATGGAAGATAAATATGGCTTYTTGATTGCAGGTTTTATGGGATGGAGAGAAACTACAGCAGAATTAACTAATTAACCCTTCACAAGCACAGCTTTAATCTATTATTATGCTTTCACCCCATCATTAACTCAGAGATCATCTGCCTTGTTATTTACCTATTAATTAACCTCCCAACGCACAGGGAGAGGACTGAATGTGCTCAGCAGCATGTGGAACGGGTCATCAGAGAGCAGTCAGACACATCGACATCAGCATAAAGAACTGATGAAATATATTGACATGTGCRTTATCTTGAGCTTAAAGGAGGAAAACAGATTATTTTTAGTTCAAAGTATCAGGTTCATAAGAGAGCAGAAGTCTGCTGAGAAGCACAGTCTCAAGAAATATTGTTTGATTTCAGCTATGCACCCATTTCCTGGAAAACATATCCATTCTTAGACCTCCCAGTGGATGGAGACTCTGTAGGCATGAAAGAATAAAGAAGTTTGCACAACTTCAAGCTGACACATATTAAAGATTATTATTATTGTTATTATTGTAGGCCTATTTTAAAGTCAGCAGCCACTGCATCAGCTACGGAAAGGTGAGGTATATGAAAACATAGACAAACATAAAGAAAGAAAATTTCATCTGTTTTCAATTTGCATCTTATAAAACACACACTGAAGAAAGTTGACTTTTGATTCGTTCTTTTCTTTGCATCACAACAACCACCAGTTCTTCAGGAAGTTAAGCGTTCAGCCGACATTGGCTTTTTTTTCCTTTATGCAATTTGACTTTAAAATCCTTTTACTATACAGTAAGTATGGCAGATTTTGCTAAAAGTAAAAGCAGGCATATGCTTTAAAATCTTTTGTTATCACATTTATTTAAATAATTAAGTTGGGGTCTGTATAAAGTGGAACTACAGTGCTTTGGTCTAAATTCTTCCTTGTTGTAACTCCACAAGCCCCTCTTTCACTTCTGAGGTGTGTCTCRTATCAACTCATTTTGATGCTGTCTCTTTAAATCCGAAGGAGTCGCTTCAAACCTTGCCCCCTTTTCAGCTTCCATACATGTCACGGTGTACAGATTTTCCCGTAAATTACTCAGATTCCCCCCATTTTGCAAGTATATAGATGTATGGAGAAATCTTACAGTCTTTCAAAAACTCAGCTTCACWTTTATTTTACATCTCAGAGGCAGTGGGACATAAAAAAACAATAAATAAAATTAAAAAACCAGTAACTCACTTTGCTCAAAATAAGTTCTAAACCTTTCCCTGTCTTCATTCCCTTGCTCCTCTGTGCCGCAGGCAGTCATCTCCGCCCCATGTTCTCTTTACTCACAAACAACAGTCCACGTGTCAAACCCCTCTCGTTTTACTGTGTGTTAGTAATATGGATATTAAGCAGTGTTGTATAGAGTACCTCAAAGTGATACTTGAGTAAGAGTACAAGTATCTTATCATAAAATTACTTCGGTAAAAGTTAGTCTTCTCTAAAAATATTACTTGAGTAAAAGTCGTAAAGTGTCTGATATTTTCTATACTTAAGTATCAAAAGTAAATTTCTGACACAAAATCTACTTAAGTATTCAAAGTAAAAGTACTGAGTAAAAGTGAGCAGTTAGATTTTCTAAAATGACATTTATTGGGAGGTGACTTCTCCAAAAAATAGCAGTGATGGGTTGTGTACAAGCTAATATGGTGTCAGAATGGTATATATGTATACTTCTCATTCAACCACAATTAAATTCACTCTGTCCAGGAGACACACTTCATCAGGATAGTATTTTTTAAGTAATAACTCAAAATGAAATAGGAGTAACAACTTTCTACCTCTTACCTTTTATAAAAATGTAGTGAGTGGGAAGTACAGATAATTGTGTAAAAGTGTAACGAGTAAAAGTAAAAAGTACACTGAAAAGTAATTACTTAAGTAAAGTACAGATACCCAAAAATTCTACTTAAGTACAGTAACAAAATATTTGTACTTAGTTACTTTACAACTCTGATATTAAGTGAAAATTATGGATTTTTGAGGGTGAAGATACATGTAAACATTCGAAGGTTTTGACATGTATGTCCTTATTGTAACTCAACTAGCCCCTCTATCAACCTATTTCTAAGGTGTGCCTCAGACCAACTCGTTTTAAGGCTGTCTCTTTAAATCCAAACAAGATGCTACACACCTCATCTCTCTCCTGCTCCCAGACAGGATTTTACGACTATACAGCAGTGCAGCTATTTTTTTTTATTTACAAATGAATTAAAACATGTCATCAATGGAAGACTTGTCCATCCAGTCTTACTCTGTCCCAAATATTTTGATAAAGTTCAGAAAACATAACTGAAAATGGAGAAAACTGAACAGGCTGAAAAAGATGCCCCAAACAGAAGATAAAGATATCTGTGCAGCACCAGCAGAGACTTAATTAAAATTTGCTGCACTATAGAGACTTCAAATTCACAACAAAATGTATTTAATGGTTAAAAAAGTGAATTTTGCATACCATGCCCACTTTAAGTACTGATTTTGTGTTATAAAAGATACTGGAGAGGCAAACCACAACAGTGTGCTGAGAAACTGAAAGGAGATCTTGTCACATTCAGTTTAAACAAAACTCTGATACCAGCTGCTTCTGCTGTTTGTTCAGGTGACTGTGTGTCTGCAAGGTGCTGCTGCAGCTTGTGCGGAGGAGCTTCTCCTAGCCTCGGGCAGAGTTTGGCTCCAGGGGCTCCAGAGCAAGGCTATATCACAAATCTGATTAGACAGAACATTCCCAGGCCCCCTCCACATCACAGGAGTCGGTGCAGACAACGGGGTGCCTCGCGGCCACTGCAGGAGGCTGCTGGAGCCAGAGTTTGTTGTAAAAAAAAGGATGACTGAAAACTTTTAAGTCTGCTCTCAGAAAAGTGAGCTTTACAGTAAATAACTTAATGACATGTTATCTGGTTTGAAAATGAACATATTTATCAACCAGTACTGCATTAAGGGAAACACTGGTAAAACCTTAAAGTGGAAACATCAGCCGCCCGTCTTCACTGTCAGTCAGAAAGGAAGGAATTTAGAAATTCACAGCTTTTCTATAAACCTGTTTGCAGTGGTTAAAGTCAGCTGGTTTGCTGTTGGCTGCCAGCCTGTTTCTCACATATGATGCAGATGAATAATAGAAAATGAAATTGTAAGTTTTTAATTGATAGGAGGACTGGAGCCAAACTAAAATAATTTGCTCTAAATGACCCTCGGACTTTGTTGTGTTTTAAAGCTTGAGGCTTACATTGTTTGGGTAACTGATGAATTCACTGCCATAACACTAGTAATAATATTTCTGTCCAACCATTATAATTTCAACTGAATAAACTACTACTAAATTTGTAAGTTTAGAAGCAATTAAATGTGTATTTTCAATTAAGCATAACATATTACGTCAGTGAGGACTTCCATTAGTGAGATGCAGTCATCACTGTTACTGTCATTCCCCAAAACAATGGTCTGTAAATAAATAAATAAATAAATAAATAAATAAATAAATAAATAAATAAATAAAGGTAAAGAACAAACTAATGCTGAGATGCTTGGCGTATTTTCTTCTGACTTTCTAAAACATGTTTTTTTTTCAGCCTTCATGTCGGTGGCTAGACAGTGTCCTTGATTAAAAAGGAAACAGAGAAACTTGTTTGGTCTCTGGGAACCACAAACACCACACACCTGAGAGCTCTGCTCTGAATGTAAAAACCATGAGCAGAGCTACAATCAGGGATTCTGTACATTTTATTCATGTGATTTTTAAATAACAGGAGCTACACCTCATTCCAGTCCAACACACCAGAGCCTGAAGATAAGGACCAGCTAATGTTTGTTGGTCAGAGGCAGTGAATATGGTCACTGGACCAATAGAAATCAGTGACAAACACAGACAGTTGATCCAGCCAAACGCTATTTTTGAAGGCAGATTTTTTTTTTTTATTCATGCGTTAAAAGTAGCCTGTGACGTACTAATCCTTTTACAGTGAAGAGATAAAAACAGCGCTGAAATAAACATTATACATTTTTGTGTATTTGTAAATATATTTGAAAATATCGATTTCATTATCGTTAGCTTTGCACATGAAATGATTTAATAGGAGGCGGAATTAGCCAGATTAGAATATTTTCTGCCAGTTAATCTTCTTAATCCTTGACCTGCAATGATTCCAGCAGCTTGCTTTAACCTATTAATGGCACCACATTGAAAATAACCTTTTTAAATCATTATTACCGCAAGGAACAGTGATTTTATATGTAGATTTGACTTTCTTATGTTCCACACAGTGAACTAAAACTTATTTATGATGGATCATATATATATATATATAATTAAAAATATTTTCATATTTTCCACACAAACAACAAAGTGATGTATCTGCTTCTGTGAGATGCATCCAAAATTCAGTAATTTACCATGTAAATCTTTGGAAAAAAGTAACAATTTATCGATGAACAAGAATTAAAGAACATCACATTAATGTTCTGTGTTCTGAGAGCTGTGAAAATTATTGTTTTATTAACAACCTGATTCTATTTTAAAGTATTTCTGTTTGCTGTTGTGCTGACCGAGGTGCTGTAAATCTGAGTACAGTCTGCTGCTGACAGCCTTTATGAAAACCAAATGTGTCATTTATTGCTAGAAACTGAATATTGACCCATTTGCTTATCTTTAGACTAAGTTCTACTGGCAATGAAAACATCTTTCCTGTGTTCTGTGAACAAATCCTCTCTAATCTGTCAGTCACACAAAACCCAAATAAAAAAAATGGCTTTGCTGTTTATGTGACTGAATCTGTTTTCTATGAACCCAAAGCTTACACACAAATATTTGTTTACAGAGAGGTCTTGTCCTGAGTTTGAGTCAGCTCAGGTTTGACTCTTGTTAAAAACTTACCAGAAGGAACAAAATGAAAGACTTTCTTGGTGTCCATGTTCTCCAGGCTTTCAGGGTAGCACACTTTCCAAAGGTCAACCCWTCATCTTTTTCTTTGTCTCCAGTTCGCACTGCTGCACCCACTAGATCATTTGTTAATTTCTTTCACACTCACGGTGACCTCCTTGCACCATGCAGGGGCTCATGGCTCTGAGGAGGAGGGGGAGCCAGAAGGAGAAGCCACGAGTGCATTTATTATTGCTGGCTTCTTGTTCTTATAGACTTGAATGAGCATGATTTTAAGATAATTTGTAGGATTTGGGAACATTATTAAAAATATTCAGTTTGCAGTGGGACATTTTTCCTGTTTTGGATTCATTTAATGTGCCTTTCTTTTCTTTCTTTTTCTTTTTTTTAAATTTAAAGTGTGAAAGTGGCATTAAATAATTGTGTTCTTATGAAACAGGTTGTGGTTTCTGTAAGTTTTTTAGTTAAAGAAAAACTGATAACAGCATGTAGAAAATGTCAGTGACAGATATTGTCTGTTAGAAATAGACAGAGCTTGTTCAGAGATCTGAATCAGATTTTTACTTACTTTGCAGAGAGCTAATGAAATGAGGAATTAAATTAACTTTTGTGAAGGCTACTATAAAGTTTTAAATGTTGGCAAATAAGGAAATACTTTTAATTATATAAAGAAATTCAGTTACTGTTGGATTGATTTGAAGTTATTGAACTCATGGTGGTTGTTAAAAATGAGGGGTTTAAGTTTATGAAATTACAAAGAATCTTTTAATTCTGTGAAAAACTAACATAGTGTGTAGAAAGTTAGTGTCCTTCCAGATAAACCTAACATCCAAAAGTGAATGGGGGGGTCGGTTCCCTTCAAGTTAAGATATGGGCCACCAAAAAATAAAATAAAATAAAAATACTGAAACGTGTTTATATTGTATCTGAACTCACCTAACAATCTGCATGCTTTATGCCTCTTTGTCATTAAAACTAAGAAAAATAAGTGCTATATCTATTATTCACATTTGTTCAACTTCAACTAAAGTGTAGTCTTAATCTTGTTAAAATTTTATATCATTATTTTTTGTTTTCTGCATCCTCGGAGCAGAGCACACAGCTGGAAGGAAAATGAAAACCCTGCCACAAATGACCTGATGCATCTCAGTAATCCAGGTAAAAAATCAAAAAGAAAAAAATTGTATAGGTCCTCTGGACGGGTTCTTCTCTAATGAAACGTTTCGTCTCTCCTCCAAGAGACTTCTTCAGTCTGAGAGTTTCAGGCAAAATTCAGGCTTTTGTGATGTCACTATGTGACGATGTGATGTTTTGTCACATCACAAAAGCCTGAATTTTGCCTGAAACTCTCAGACTGAAGAAGTCTCTTGGAGGAGAGACGAAACGTTTCATTAGAGAAGAACCCGTCCAGAAGACCTACACAATTTTTTTTCTTCCTGCCACAAATGACTTTACAGG
>NW_013952626.1:46722-48326 GCF_001266775.1 Austrofundulus limnaeus
CCTGTAAAGTCATTTGTGGCAGGAAGAAAAAAAATTGTGTAGGTCTTCTGGACGGGTTCTTCTCTAATGAAACGTTTCGTCTCTCCTCCAAGAGACTTCTTCAGTCTGAGAGTTTCAGGCAAAATTCAGGCTTTTGTGATGTGACAAAACATCACATCGTCACATAGTGACATCACAAAAGCCTGAATTTTGCCTGAAACTCTCAGACTGAAGAAGTCTCTTGGAGGAGAGACGAAACGTTTCATTAGAGAAGAACCCGTCCAGAAGACCTACACAATTTTTTTTCTTCCTGCCACAAATGACTTTACAGGTGGGCCTGATTAAAAGTGGGTGGCCCACATGGCTTGTAAAATACATGGGGAAAAAAAAGAAAAAAATGGCAGGGTTACACTGTTGTCATTCGGTATACACTCAGCAGTTTGTATAGCAAACCAGTCTGCTGTTATACTCGAACAACAAACTGTTTTAACAATTAAATCAATTATTGTTAAACCCATTGACCCATCTAAAGTCTCAGCAATCATATAACAACTGATCATGAACAAGCAGCAAGCATCTTTCATATAAAGTCATAGTTTATTAACATAATGAGAGGAAACCTTTAACTCAATACATTAATAAAAAGGTGAAAGGAATTAAAAGATTGAAATTTGGTTGAGCAAAAATCACAACTATATGCTGTTTTCTGTGTTTTTATTTACTTTATACACATTTTGTTCTAGATGTTACATTTAGTAAAAGTTTACAGGGTCTGTGTAATTCACGTGATATATAGTTGTGGAGACCCCTACGTCAATTAGACAGTTTTATTCTATGCAGGAGAACTTAAAGTTAAACACACAAAGAAAAAATTCAGAAAGATTATCATAATGATGATGAATATTAAAGATTTAGAAAACCTGATCAGTGTTAAAGGTCTGAGACAATAATTGATTTTGACTTAACAGAAAGGGTTGGGGCATTAGTGACAGATGTGAGCGTGCATGTTCTGATGTTCACCACAAGATGGCAGCAGAGCCTGTGATAATTTAAGAAGCTATAAAATGTTCAAAATGTAGTACTAGACATTAATAAAATAAACCAGCTACATTTTAAAAATAATTTTATGCTAAAGTGTTCCTTGGGCTTTTAAACTTTTCAATTTTGCATGGCTATGAATTTGAAAATAGTTTTAATGATTTAAAACTTAAAGTAGAATGTTTCTCATTCAATAATTAAATGAAAAAAAAGCAATAGTGATTTGAGTGGCACAACACCACAGCAGCAGTTATCCTTTCAGAAGTTTTCTTTCCTGTTTTCTTCTACSTTCTGCTACATGTATTTGAGTTTACCTTTCAGGATAATAACAAGACGGTAAATCTAAATTATCCATTGTCTAACCATTGTGCATTGCTAGTGGTATAAAGGATGTACAGAAGCCCAATTAATTTGATATAATAACAATTTTAAAAAGTCATACGCATTAAAATTGTTTTGTTATTGATTTAATCATCAGTTTCACAAATTCATCATTTTGTGGCTTAAAGCTGACGCAAAAAAGTTTTCAGTTCTAATTAAAATAAAGCATACACACACCCTACACACACACACACACACACACACAC
>NW_013952626.1:51083-59108 GCF_001266775.1 Austrofundulus limnaeus
ACACACACACACACACACACACACACACACACACACACACACGTGCACATCCATATCTTGTTAAACTGAATCATTTTCAATTTGGTTACCAGTTCAAGCATGAGATCATTAAACCTATTAACAGTTTCATAGATTTACTTGCACATGTCAGAGCTCACATGGATGCTTTTTGCAGTCAAATATTAAATATGGACACGTGATTGTAGAGATTGTGAAGCTAGTAATTTTTTTTTACTCTCTGTTGATTTTGTGCAAACAGTCTCACAGAAAACACTGTGTTACTTATTATCATTATTATCATATATTTCAGTCTTTTAATTTAATTAAATTCAATTTAATCAAAATCAACCTCAGATGGCAGCATTCACGTTTGTCATAAAATTATGTTTATGACAGATTACGTTAGTCAGTATCTGTCTTAATAGCTGTTTGTTAGTTGCACATCTAAAATCTGTGACCTGATGCACATAAAGTCCACTGCTTGTCACTAAATTAGTTACCAAGACCATTTGACCTCATCATAAATCGCAAGTTTTTGTAGCTGTTCAATAAGATAAAACTGAATAGTTTATTTTTAAAAAGGCTTCTTTAAAAATAGCACTAAATAACTAGTAAGTGAGGTTGACGTGGTGCTTTTGCTCCTTATTTATTTCTTGACATGTGGAAAGAGTTCTATCAAAAGTCAAAGATGGTGAATTTAATGAGGCAAAAACAAGTTGTGTGTACAAAAAGTGCTTGGAATACCGCAAAGGATGCAAGATTACCAAATAAATGTCATATGTAGGGTTTTTACATGAGTGATGTGGTTCAGTGTAATACTAGACCTGTTTATATGAAGAATGTCATGGTTATAAAGTGGGTCTTAAAAATGTTGTGACAATGTTGACAAGCTGCCAAAAAGCTGAACCAGGTGGATAAAATAGTTCTTCTGTATGGAACTGTTCTGGGATTTGCAGGAAGTTATTTATGTATAAACTGTTAATGTGACTGAAACATAACAACAGAGGCTGTTTTCTTTTGGTACGACTGTTCAATCTTTAGTTTATTATAGTCTTTCTGTCTCTCCCATTCATGTTCATTCAAGCCGAGATGATCAACCAGACATGAGTTCTTCAGGGTTCGTATTTTAGATGACGTGCTTTTTAAATTTGTTGGAGCCATGATCCCAGGTTTGGCGACCACCGGCACCCCCCGAGGCCTTGACTTTTCATAACTTCTTTCTTCCTCTTGCAGCCCTTTGGATTTCTCAAGCTTCACGTGTTCCTTCTACCTGATCTTATTGTTGTTTGGGTTTGCTTCATCTGTCGTGCCTTCTTRACCACCTTCAGTTCATCTTCACACGGTCAATAGTATTTAGAGAGAGAAAGGGGGGGTGATGTTAAGAAATCCATCTTTTCCCAATCCAAATAGCCATCCAAGGTCTCAGCATTATTAAAAAGAAAGAGCATGAGAAGTGTGAGAAATACAAGGAGCTGGAATAGGAAATGCAGACAGTAAAAGTGAAGGTGGGGCATGCATCAGAGCAGCTGCAGCTTTGTGCTCTGTGGATGGTAAGTGTAAACTGATTCATTAGTTAACAGCAAGGACTAGAAATGCATAGTGTTGATTGGTAAACAGACAGCTAAAACGCATTTTCAGTGCACTTTGGTTCATCCAAGAAGTTGACTTTTTAACAAATAGAGAAAAGAATATGGGTTCATGTGTTCTGAGGTTAATGAGCAACAATTAGGTAATGAGTGACTGGGCTTTGCTGACCCTGCCAGACACGTTATTTTTCTGTCCTTAAGGGTTCAATTTGAACATGACAATAAACCAGAGACAGGCAGAGAGGAGAGCTTCACAAAAATAGTGCGTAATAAGCTTGATGGAGACTTRTTTTCTGCTTGAGCAACCCTGAGGCACTGAAGCAGCACCAACATGATGGCAGGGAGAACTTGAATCAAGGTGGTTTACCTTTGTGATGCGCTATACGTGACATAGACGGCTTGTGAAGAAGTTCTGCAAGTTCAAGGATTTCACTCAGAGAGTCAGCTTCTTTCAGTGCTTCGTATAAATAAGTTTAAAAAGAATCCAAAGATCAGAGTAAGCATTCCTGAGAGGAAAAGAAACTCACCACTGAGCTTCACTGAAAAATGTAGTTTTCTTTCAAATTTCTAAATGTCTCACTTGCCGGGAAAATTTGCAAAGAATGGACAAACAGTTATTTTTAGCAATAATTTTAAACTTGGTTAAAAAAATTAGTCAGTTGTATCTGAAATGATTACTTTTTACAAGCTTCATCAAAACCTCAAATGTTTTACTAACAGACAGACACTGAATTAGACACAGACAAAGGGCAAAAACACTACTGGTTTCTTTATCCTCAGTAAATCCTTGAGTTCTGGGTTCTGAAAGGAGGTACTTTTGGGATTTTGCTTGATAAGGSTAAATAATGGTATTTCAGCATAAACAAAATATTGTAGGACTTTTGTCAATAGTTTTTCTTGCTTTATTAGTCAACAACTTTGTGTCACATTCATACAATATTGCGTACGTAAGATTGAATTTTCGAATTTGAGTTTTAAACAAACAAGAAAAAACTGATAAATGTGGCAATTTGGAGACGTTGTTGTAGGCTAAGCTTTAGTTGTATGGTGTGATGAAATAATACCATTTATGATGTTGTACGCTGTCTTGTTACAGAGTTTCTTTCTCTGTTTTCCAAGTCAGAGTGAGGAGCSCCTGTTTTGATGGGACACTTGTACTGAATTTCAGAATCAGTAGGGGGCAGTGTGGCCTAAGTACACAGAGCTACATGTTATTAATCCCCTTTTTTATCTCCAATATTGTGGAACAGTCTACCTCTTCATATTCAGTCTGCTGAGATTGTTGAGGCTTTTAAATCTTTGCTAAAAACCCATCGCTTTTCTTCTGCTTTCGATTGAGACAGAGTTGGAGGTTCAGTTAGAGCTGAACTGTAAAGCAGTTTGGTCAGCTTTCATTGTTTTTATTGTGCWATAAAAACCAAATTGACGTTGACACTGACATCTCTTGATTTTAGTAGTTAGGTAAAGTTTCCAGTGAATAGAATAATAATGGTAAATCATATTTCAGCAGGAGTCTTGACACCAGGAGGGGATGCTGTGGACTGCATCCGATACCAAACATATAATGACCTTTWAAATCAAGGCTGATTAGGAAGTCTGCTGATCTGCTGAGTCCCAGGGTTTGCATTGTGACAACTACATTCTTTGCATTTATTTTTAAAGATAGCTCCTTTAAAATCTGAGTTTTCATAGCAACCTTTAAATAAACAACAAAAACAATAAAATGATCACATATAGGAAACACAAAATAAAACATTTTATCATTTAAATCAGATTGGATATTTTTAAAATGCTGATTCGAAAGAATCACTTCATCACTTGTGTGCTTTAAACGGGAAAATAAACACACAAACAACAAATAAACATCCCCGTTTCTCAAATGCAAATGTTACATTGTGTGTAACAGTGTTTGGAGTCATGGGACGCCAACGCTATTTATGTAAATCACACTAATTACTAGTGACATGGCACTCTTCAAAGTTGTGAACGTTTAGGAATAAACATTTTTATAAAGTATTGTAGAGGCCAAACATTCATTGAAGAAATGCAGACATAAAATGCCTGCTGCCTTTCATGCCACGTCTTTTTTTTTGACTCACTTTGAAAAATAAAGCAGTCAAACCTTAAAAATAATGTGTAATCTCCTGTGATACTGTGATATCTCAAGTGATCTGTATGGTGCTTACAGTTGTATAGGACTGTAAATTGCGAACATACAAAATTTTAGCTAAATATTTGTAAACTCCACTGAGGTGTAGCTATTTATGTGTAGGCTTAGCTTGACTAACAGTGGTGGCCATTTTGAATTGAATTTACTCGATTTTAAATTATATTTCTAGATTTAAGGTTCACATTTTCAGCTTTAGCAGTTATTTTAAATCAGACTGACCCCAAAAAATGAGTTTTTTGCTTGGAGAAAAAAAAACATATCTCTAATTTTAGACATTAAATAATTTATTAATAATCACACATCATGCATCATGACTGACTGAGTCAAATGATGTCTACCTCTGAGCAGGTGTTGACTTGATTTAAATCTACAAGTGAATCTGTGGAAAAGGTGCTGAATGTCTGCAGGAAAGGAGGAAACATTTAAAGAATCCTRCTTCTTTTCATTGCCCATTTGTAGATTTCTCTTCAGTGCAAAGTGCTGCTTGGTCTGTCTGGTCCAAACTGCTTCAGTGCAGTGATTCTGAGGGTGGCAGGATGAGAGGTAGATGCAAACCGACATCTTTACACACACAGACCAGCTTGTTGCCTTCAGACTGTTTTATCATGCAACAAACCAGAAATCTCAACAGAAATGCTCTGAAATATTACCATCAGGGAACTGGTTCAAAGTCGATACTTTTGTGTGTTACTGTGCATCAATATGTGTACTTGATGTAGGAGCAGGTGTCTACACAAATTCAAATTCAAATTCAAAAATACTTTAATGATCCCAGAGGGAAATTAGGTGTTGTTGTAACTCATTTAACTAAAAACTTATTGTAGATGCTGATGACTGTGACGGTGACRGTGAAAGTGACGGTATGTTGGGTTTAGGAGGTTTGAACAAGTTTGCATGTGAATGTCTAACTTGTCGGATAATTAATTTAGTTAGAACACTTTTTACCTATAAATCCATGTAATTGGTGTTAACCTGAAGTTCTTCCCTTATCACTGAAGAGCCATTATTCTGAAATAAAGTGGGCTCCTTTCATCAGGTCATCTAATTAATTRCATCAAAGGCTATGTTTCTATCACCTCTGCTCGCTTTCAAGCTGAATTACAGTTCCAACTAAATTACATTCCATGGGAATAAAAACACATGGATGAAGAGTTTCATTTAATTAATGGACTTCAGCTCGACTAAGGCCATCTATTTATAGGACCTTTCTCAGTGTTCTGTGCAATTTAATAAGGAGACACTAAGAATGCACTTGTCTGAAGTAAAACTTCAGACTTTGCTCCACAGGTATTAAAAGCCCTTTCAGATTCTTTTTTGTGATCATGAGATTTCGGGAGTTTGCCAAGTTTCAGTAGTGATCGTGAATGAGTGTCACTACCAGCTGGAGCTACAGGAAAATTAATTCTTAGACATATTGTGTCCTTCTCCGGTTATTACATGCTCTGTGCTTTCTGAGCATAATTCTTTGAAGGCTGTGTGGCTTTTGTGTCTATGTTTTTTTTTTCACTCAGTTTAAATTTAGTGGGTTTAGCTGAATTCTTTTTTATGTATTTGAACTTTTCTATTAGGTTTTATAAAAATCGTCTTATTAGCTCTAGCAAGGAAGTTATAGCTGTGTCCAAAACGGCAGGACGGGTCCTCCGAAGGCCGAATTTGTCGGCCGCATACGTCACAGCGCCGCGACTAAGGCYGTCCAAAACKGAAGACTCCTCCGATGCGGCCGACAAATACGTMCTTCCTTTGGCCCGAATCGAAGGACTGGTCTGATGGATCCTTACCGGCCCAGCATATCCCATAATGCATTGCGGCCCGACTGGAGATTTTTTTTATGCTAGTAATGGCAGACGAAGCGAGAGAAAATAATACGTTTTAAATAAAAATATAGTGATATAAAAATTTAAAAAATTAGCGGTTGTAATTCTAATACTTTTATCATTTGTATGGACATGTTTTTAAATATTTTTGTCATAAAAAACGTGAAATAAACATGAACCTACAGCRGGTCAATTAGTTCTTCAAATGATACCTTTAAGTTAATTTTATTGTTTTGTGATATTAATAATGCTAATGTATTGATAATTTTCTAAGTTTGATTTAAGTTTGCTTGTTTAGCGTCGTCACAGTTGCTAGGTGACATGACGTGCGCCGGGGTAAGGAGAGGAGGCTAGACCGTCCAAATYCACAGACTCTTTTTTTCCTGTCTTGCCGGTCTACCAAGGACCTGGCCCACCTCGACCGGGTAGTCTGGGTCCTCCGGAGGACCCGGCCTGTYGTTTTGGACACAGCCAATGTCTTCAGTGTTGGTCTGACCATCTGTGAACAAGATTACTGAAGAAGAAAAAAGAAAAAAACACTTTTTAAAGCTTTTCTGTGCACATTCAGTTTGTCACAAAGAACAAATTCTAAACTTTTGGTGGTGATCCGGAAACATCTACCAGAGCTGTAACCCACCATGATCTGGCACAGACAGAAAGTGAAGGGGAGAAAAAAACAGAACAAAGGAGGAGCCAGGGGTGATTTATTTAGTGATGTCATCATGTGATGATCCTGTTTTGACCAAAAATAATCATTATCAAGTTTTCTTAAACAATTCAGGAAAATGAAACACACTCCATATCCCTTTATCAACCGTTTAACTGTTTTTGTTCAAACTTACATCACACATAATGTGCGTGCAGCAACAAACTGTGTCTGCAAACCTTTTAAATAATGAGCTTTAAAGAGCAGTGGTGTCATTATTGCGTGACAACTTGAAGGTCCTCAAGACTGATTGTAGTCACAGAGCAATGATGCTCAACTGGTGCAGATGATTGCTGAAATACAGTACTCCTGTGAAAACTTTCATTTCAAAGACAAAAAAGAGAGAAGCCTAATCAATTAAAAGCCTTGCATCATTGAAGGAATGCATGTTACTTCTGCTTTTCATCGTTGAAACTAAGAAATGATGGAACAGTAGTCATTTTAGGTGAGATTTCAAGAAAATGTACGTGTTTAGAGTATATATTGGTGATGATGCTCAGCTACTACCGCACTAAATTCTAGCTCCATGTCTGTAAAATTCACTGAGTTATAGGGAAGGCTGTGTTACCTAATGATGGCTGTGTCAGCCATCTTGAACTGGGTTAATTACAAAAGTTAATTAATTGCTGTAGGTATCAGTGATTATTTTCTGTAAGTTTCATTAAGATCTGCACAGTGTATTATGCAATATTTTACTAAAAGATAGAGAAAGTTGACTTTAAAAGTTAATGGTAATAGCAATAAAATAATTTAGCACTTGGAGTATGACTTGAGAATGATTCCCAGCTATCAAAACACACATTTTTACCTACATTTCTCTAAAAGTGGAGTTTTTAACCTTTTTTGTGTTGCTAAGTTTGATTAGCTGTGTTGAACACGAGTTCATTTATTACATCTTTTCTTTTACATATATTTGATTTTCAAAATCCCTACCCATAAAATAATATTTACACACATTTAAGATTCATTTCTCTCAGATTTTTCAATGTAAAATCGCTGTCCTGAAAAGATTATTGAAAGCTGTGTCTTCTAGAATGTGGAACATGATTCAAGCCCAGTTAAGATTGGGGATGGCATTTTTGAAATGTCAAAAGGGGTGAGGAGTTCAGAGCTGCAGGCGGGCTTATCTGTTGTTTGACTTTGTGTTGTCGTACTGCGAGATCAGGGGTATAAAGATTTCATTTCACAGCGAGCTGTGTTAGTCGATTGTGGGTTGGTGCTTCTTTGCTGCTGCTGATGTTGACTAAATAAATCAGAAAATATTAATAAAAAACTGTTTGTCTGAACACAACACTTTTATATGGAAGTAGCTTTAAAACATTTTTTTAGTTTGTAGTGTTGTGACTCAGATTAAAATCATTTGACGACCATACACGCAGACTTTTCTGTGCATTTATTCCAACGTGTTTCTGCATTCTCGGTAAATCTTGCTACCACAGTTTTTGGCGTTGTCGGCAGGATGGGATGACAAGACTAGACTGCTTGAGGTGAGGTCAGTGACTCCTGTGGTATTGTGAGATGTTTATCTCTTGTAGTGCCAGAACGTTAAATTAGGTTCCATCAAAATGTTATTGACAGTTATCCATAAATAYAAAACTATAAGTCTTCACACCTTTGGAATTTAAACTGAAAATTACACAGCGTAGTCTAAACAGTGGGGCACGATGGCGAGCGCCTGGTGGCCGGGCTTTCACCTACGGAGCCCGGCCGGGCTCAGCCCGAAGAGGAGACGTGGGTCCCCCTTCCAAC
>NW_013952626.1:59397-60758 GCF_001266775.1 Austrofundulus limnaeus
CGTCTGCTGTAAAGCAGGCGCTGTACCGGTCCGTCGTGGTGAAGAGAGAGCCGAGTCAGAAAGCGAAGCTCTCGATTTACCGGCACGTCCCACCGGGAGGAGGCCCCGAGGAAGACCCAGGACACGCTGGAGGGACTATGTCTCTCGGCTGGCCTGGGAACGCCTTGGAGTTCCCCCGGAGGAGCTGGAAGAAGTGGCTGGGGAGAGGGAGGTCTGGGCCTCCCTTCTGAAGCTGCTGCCCCCGCGACCCGACCCCGGATAGGCGGAAGAAAATGGATGGATGGATGGAGTCTAAACAGTTTTATGAAACTCATGTTTACTGATGGTTTAATATTTGTCAACATATTTTTCAAAAACATTTTTCTACGACATTTGTGCAGAAATGTATAAATAAAGCATGTTAAGCTTTTTTTATCTTTATTGAGCTGCAACAAGACCAGCAAACAAGAAATCTTTTTAAAGATGCTTAACAAAAGATATACTATCAAACTCTGAAAAATGTTTAAATATTAGTTTATTGTTTGGTTTTAGTTCCCAGTTAAATCAAACCAATGGTTTTGGCACAAAGACAAGGATTTTGTAAAACACACTCCTTGCTGGGTTTTACCGTTGTGTCTTCTCGCTCTAGCACCCTTTTCTTTATTTTGACTTTTAAATGTTTGCTTGTCAACTGTAAAAATGTAGAAGAGCAAACTGCATTTCCACCAAAAGTGTGTTGTTGTTTTACAATACCAGTGGTTACTCAACCAAATTCAGTTAGAGAAATATTTAGATATTATGATATTAACTGAACAGTTCTTTCTTGATGGTCACATTTTTAAAATGTAGACATGGTGCAGGATTTTTAAGTGAGATTAGAAATGTTAGGAACAGAAATAAAATAGTATTTGGCAGCTCACAGGGGTCACTGGTGCTAAAAATGCAGCAGTCATTGTTCAAGGGGAGGAGTACGCCCTGAAAAGGTTGCAAGTTTTGTTGGTCAGGGACAACTGACCATTCACTCTCACCTRTATACACAATTTAGACCAATTAGCCTAACATGTATATTTTTGGTCTATAGGAGGAAACCAGTATATCAGGACAAATTTGATGCTTGCAAGACAAGAACATGCAAACTGTACCCAGAAAGGTCCCAGTCAGGGATTTGATCCAGCAGCCTTCTTGCTGGTAGGAAACAAGTCTGAGCCACTGTGCTACTGCAGTCCATTTAATCCCATTTATTTGCTTGCTCATTATGCATAAACTTCTACATAGCTGGGTATTTTTGTAAGGGTGGGAAGTGCAATTGTTGTCATATAAGCTTACAAATAACCTTCCTTAACTAAGACAGCTTTATATACTAAACACACACATATATATAT
>NW_013952626.1:62354-64296 GCF_001266775.1 Austrofundulus limnaeus
TGTGTGTGTGTGTGTGTGTGTGTGTGTGTGTGTGTGCACCATGTAATTAAACTACTTGGTTAAAGTTTATGAAAAGCAAGGTTACTCACTGCAACCATTACATCAAACTCTACATTTTTGCTTTCTTTGCAGCATAAAGACCACACTTTTTTTTCTAGCTTAGTCCTTCTGATAGATGTGGTTTAAGTGAATAAAAGGACTGAGAAGAAGAGAGTGATTCTGAAGGTCTGATTACCTACGTCTTTGATTTGTCAACGTGCCCTTGAGCAAGAAAGTGAACCCCACAATGTCTAGATAAGTTCAGTGTGTGTGAGTGTATAGAAATAAAATGTCAAATGAGCACATTAGGTTGGAAAATAACAAAACATTGCATGACTAGAACACAAAAATGTATTAATGTTTGTCTGAATGAGTGACAATAAAGACCCAAGGATGCGAACCACACAAAGTGCTTAAAGAAATCTAAGATTTATCAAAGAAAACAAAAAGCTGACGAGGGAAAAAAATCCTAAACACTAAGAAACTAAATCACATGGCGCACAAAGACAGACAGGGAGAAAACCAGGCAAGTAAACATGATGACTAACAGGATGTAAATGCTGAGGGAATAGTGAGGTAAGGGGCTACAGCTGAGTGTAATGATTACAAGGAACAGGTGTGAAATTAGGGGCAGRAAAGAGAACCAGGGTTGAGAGGAACTGACATGAGAGTGACTGGAAACACAGGGAGGCACTGGAAAACAAAGTGACCACAAGGGATCTAAATAGGCTGTCAACCTGTAGAACTTGTCAACCTAATTAGGACAGAAAATGGTGGCCATCATTATAAAAGAAATAGGAACATCTGTGGAAAACATCATCTTATGGAAAATATTGCAAATGGAACAAGTTTCTATGATGTTGCTCATACACTCCAAAAATGAAATGTTGGATTTACTTAACCATGTTATGTTACCTGGTTCCACTTAACTGAGTTGAGTAAATTCAAAGCACTATACCAGTTTTTTAGCCAAAGAATATGAGTATGTTGCTTTGAATTTACTCAACTCAGTTAAGTGGAACCAGATAACATAACATGGTTAAGTAAATCCAACATTTCATTTTTTACAGTGTATGGGCAAAGACCACTGAAGGCCTTGTGAGCAACGAGCAGACATTTCGGTTCAGCTGCTACGTCTCTGACACTTTGCTGCTCAGGGGCTAACTGTAGCGTAGACGGGGGACAGCAGCAACAAGGGACGGTTGCAACACGTCATTTTTCAACAAACAGAAACAATTGATGACACTCACACTGTATACAGTACGCTCAGTTAGATGACCCACCTTGCAAAGAAAAAGTAAGCAAATTCAAAAACTGCTCCAGGATTTATTTGAAAAAAAAACTTTTTTTGCTCAGCTTTATTTTTGTTATACTGTTGTCACTGTTTTTGTGATCCAGTTCAAACTTATATAGTTTAAACAAGTGATATGTTGACTTTTAACTAATATAGTCAACATGTATCCAGATCAGCTTATTTAGCTAACACATGAGGTTTTATCACGGCTGACAGGAAGGGGGACAGTTGAAACAGTTGTTGCAACTGTCCTCATACGATGAGTCCATATAAAAACAGAGCACATACAAATGATATTAAAATGTTAAGATTGAGTTTACACTTAAAAGGGTATTGGGTATTCATGACAATTTTATAGTTTAAAACATAAAAGTGTTTAAGATGTATTTTCTGCAGTTGTTTTCAACAATGGTTTTAAAATCCCAGTTTTTTTTCAATGAAAACTTTGCATAAAATAGGCGTACAGTGACAACAGGCAAAACAAAAGTTAATTGCCTCACAAATTGTTCTATTATCCTTGTCTCAAAAAGTCAACTGGGTTTTACATCAGACTCTTTGACATCTGTGTATAAGGTCTGTTCATCAAGGCAAATCTATATTTGTCATTTG
>NW_013952626.1:65629-79422 GCF_001266775.1 Austrofundulus limnaeus
TATCATTATAACTTATAGTTTTTATTAATTTAGTCATATCAGAGTCTTTGACATCTGTGTATAAGGTCTGTTCATCAAGGCAAATCTATATTTGTCATTTGATCGAAAAGAATAAATAAATAGCACTGTAATATCATTATAACTTACAGTTTACAATTTAGCAATAATATAAATATAAAAATAATAAAACTTTTATTTACAGTGAAATACGTATATCGTATTAATAATAAGTTGCAACTATCCCCAAACAATGTTGCAACTGTCCCCGGCCCCAAGGTCAGTTGCAACATCCGACTTTTCATTTTCAAATGCAAATTGTGAAGAATGTACATTCTTTAATAATCTATAAGTGGTTTTGACTAGTAACAGACTTTGTCCAATCCAAACCTTCTCTGAGCAACAGGGTCAAATGCAAAAAGTGTTGCGACTGTCCCCGGTCTCCCCTAAATATGTCTTCTTCGGTACAGTTTCTGGCAACTACAACATATATGCTTATAGAAAATATCTGATCAGGTGAGCACCTTAGTATAACCTGGAATTTGGTTGAATACATCCTAGCATGCCTGGTTAAACAGACTACTCTTCCTTTTTAGAAAACACACAGAGGATGAGGATGAGGATGCATTTTTTTTGCAAAGACGGTGATACCCATGGACATACACTGATCTCACACGCTCAGCAGATGTTTGCAGACATACGCCTACACGCTTCACACGCATATGCACGAACACAGACTCGCGCAAGAGCACAGATGTGAGCAGTCAAATGAGAAAAAATACAAGTACTTTTCCGCGGTAAAACATAATAAAAGCACTTTTCAAGCACCCGCTAGATGGTAAGGAACTGTTTTATTCTCCAAATTCTCACTGCTGATTATGGACAATTGCAGATTAATGGAGTGATGAGGAGGGAGGAAAGAAAGGAAGCAGGAATAATGATTTAATAGGAAGCATAGAAAAATAGCCCGATCAGCTCACTAAAGTAGGCATCCGCTTTAGAAGGCTATGACTTTGTTAGGATATTATTTTAGTAATATGAAGAAAATACCACACTGCAATGATGATTTTTGCATTATTGTATTTCTGTCTAAGATCGAACAGAAACTTAGCCAGGGAAACACWTGTATTTCAGATTAAAATATACCATGAGATAAAGTCATGATCTGCAGCAGAAACTCTGGTTAGACTGACATTCTGATGAGAGGACTGGCTTTAATGGCATGTGCATTCACCCCCAGGCTGTTTGGCGGAGGATTTCTGGTGCATTATCTTCCTTCTGTTCAGAACTGGGATCCAAATAATTCTTTTGATGGTAATCTGTTTATGACTTTCCATTTGCACTCACAGACAGTAAATCCTAGAATATCCACAGTCAATCTTGTATGATGTGTAATCTCACACAATATACACTTCAGTCTTTTTATGGTCCTGAGCAGTTTTATTAAAAGGTAACTGATGACATCTATAATCGTTGTTAGAAAATGACAGAGCTGAAGCCTCTTAATGGAATATTTATAGTCTGATTCGAAGAAAGGAATTAATCTTGAATACAGCATGTGAACTTCATGGTCAAAATGTGTCAAAGCTTTCTTAGTTTTATTTTAGTGTTGCTGTTTACATTTGTTCTTGGCATGGTTCRTTTTGAAATGCTTCTATTAGTTTTCTTTTTTACAGTTTAAATGTCATTTCACAAAGCGCTCCATATTTTCTCAGTTGCCACAGTTTAACAGTTTTGCTTTTTCATTTGCATCGTATTGAAACACTAATATTTATAATAAATAAGAAAAAGTTTTATTTTTTTCTTATCTCACAATGTTCCAGTCTAAGACTTGCCATAAAATATTAGTGATGTTTGATTGTTTTGAATAACCTTAGGTAAAAAAATACCAGATATTGTGATGTAACTAGCTGGTTTTATCATCTTCYTTTACGTTTTACCAGATCATTATTCTGCCTTTTGTCAGTGAAAAATGCTAATTTCACCTTGTTGTAGGAATGCGCTTAACTTCAGCTCCATATAAAGTTTCCTAGGAGTGAATACATAAATGAGAATTTGATTAGTTTTGTGGAAAGATAAACCCCAAAACTTAGCACYGATGCTGGTGGGCTTCATATTAGAGTTGATTTTGTACGAAGGCTCTCGGATGGAAAGCTGAGGATCCCGATGAACTCTGGTCTCTGCAGATCGTAACATAAAAGATCAGTGATTCAAAAACACTTTCATTGAGTCAAATACTGCAAACTTTATTTTATTATAGCATTAACAAAATACTTATTTTAGAATATTATTGTTTCTCARTTATGTTACTTTTGATATGCTGATGTGAGTAAAGAGAAAGGTGAACGTGTTGACGGACTGTTCCCAATTAAAGTCAACAGTTCATATTTTGAGAACCAATGTTCAAAAACTGATTAGTTTCTTTTATTTTACTAAAATGTTGGGAATAAATTAAAAATTTACATTAGTTGAAACTTCAACAGATTAGGTCATTTTTTAAACAGAAATACAAAAAGTGAAAAACCTTGACAACGATGAAGACCAAACATCAGCTAAAATTAAAGTTTTTAAGAGAACGTGCGTATTACATGGAATATCACTTTCCCTCTCATTTTCCAATTTTTTTAGTTGTTTGTTTTAATAAGCTTAGAACCCCAACAAGCTCATAGACAACTAGACAATCAATGCAGCCCAGTATTTCACAGATAAATGTGACCCRTCACACTGAACCAAGGATTAAGACCCAAAGTGGAGAAAGTGTGTTTTGGTTTAAACATTTGCAACAATTGCATTTTGTCAAAATATAATGCATCTTATCTACAGGTTGCTGAAAAAAAAATCTGAAATATAATCTTAAACATTGTTTTAAGCCCTTTTTTGAGTAGTAGCTATTTAAAAAAAAACATGATATTGAGCATACAAGCCTTACATTTGAGTAATCCCCAGCAAGTTAGCGAAGCTTCCTTTTTTTCTTTTCTTTTGGTAAATCTTAATATCCAAAAAATCATTTAAGGTTTTCTCTCTGAAATAGCACAAATCAAAAATTCCTCAATGGCATACGATTCAAAACACTTAACATATAAGCCAAATCATTCATATCTCTGGAATCGCCCAGGATGATCAAGCTGTCAAAACGGAGCTTAAAAAGCAGGAATCGAGGTCATTTTAACCAAGTTTGACTTAATTAAAAGCTGTCTTTTACCATTTTAAAATATGATGTCAGAGATAGACGTGACTGCTCATTTTGGGTAGATATTTAAGTAATTTCCTTTTTTAGCCATCCTATAGATGGTTGACAGCCAGCAGACACAGTTTGCGGCACACAGGTAGAAAATAAATCTCCCTCTGGAACAAGAAATTTAGTGATTTTGTTTCCATAGTTGTTTCATAAAATTTCATATTTTTAAACCATATGATATTTAGCTCTCTTAGCATTGTCACAGTGCAGAGATGCTTGTTTGATTTATACATAATAGTCTTTTATTCAACAACATATTGTGGCAAACAACTTTTCAATTCCCACCTTGAAAAAGCAGTTTATTTAAATAAGTTTATCATCTTAACCACGCATTGTATGGTCTGTAAGTCAGACAGGACAGGTATGGATGTAGACTGCAATTCTATTAGCCGTGGTAACTGCGAGGCGGTAATTCTAATGTATTCTTGTTACGTGCTGTAGTTGTGCTAGGAGTGAGTGATTTGTTCGGCACAAACTCTAAGTTTGACAAATAGTTTAATGGGTCATCAGAGATAAGAGATGATTCTAAACTATGGTGTTTATTTTCAGAAGGCTGCGACAGGAAAATGAAAAAGCATCACTCATGGAGTAATGAGTCTATTATAAATCAACTGGGCAGATTGTATTCAGAACATTCAGATTCATCGTAGCAATCTGTTTCTCATTTACACTTGTAGTATAATGAACACGGGTTCTCCCTGCAGACTGAAGCTTTGGAAGTTGCTGCTGGTTTAGAGTTCCTGCAGCATCAATTCTTATATTCTCAACTTTTTTTCTTCTCGTTTTTCTTAAGCTGAGTGAATACTCCAACTCAGCTTTTCCCCATTTATTTAATGGTTTTAATTACTTTGTCTACTATTTTCAAACATTTTCTATTCTTGTTTTCCCATGGGATCAAATTAAAGCATTTAGGATTTTGAATATACAAGAAAAAAATCATTTTTTTTCAAAGATGTGCTTGGAAAATAACAGAAACAGCAACAGAAATGTCACAAAAAGCTAAATAAACAATTACATTTATGCAAACTTTCATTCATTTTTTCATATTTTATGTTCAATGATGAAAATAAATTTGTCTCAATAATGATCAGCAAACAACTTTTAATGAGTTACTTGATGTCACAGTCATGAATCTATAAGTGTTCCAGTTTATYAAGTCATTTCTGAGCCATACTATGACTGTTTTTCAAGCTTCTTTTTAACATTTCTATCAGGACTTTCTTTGTCTTTCTTCAGCTGATTGCCTTACGTATGTGTTGTTGAGTAAAGCAAGCTGACAATAACAGGAAGTTGGTATTCAGAGCCTTAGAGGACAAAATTGGTTTAAATTAGTCCGSAAGAACTTTGTGTCCTAAGTAAACAAAAGAAAAGCACTTGGCTCAGAAATGAAGCAAGTTCTTAAGGCATCAATCWGATTGTGAAGTCTGGATTAAACTACAAATCCTGTTTTATTTGTTCCCAAAATGATGCACTTCATGTTTCTCTGGTTGTTCAGTTTGCTTATTTAGAATATAATACCGTTTTAATTTCACTGCTGCGATGCTTCCAACCAACAACCACCCACCTTAGTTGTATCAAAGGAAGCAGTTGACTTTTATTTCAAAATACTGAATGGTACAAATAGATAATGATCTGAGMACTTTTATTTAACACTTGTTTGAGTCTGTTCAGAATTCACTGTGTGTTTCTGAACAACAACAAAAAAAAACACTGAATCATTTGTTCAGTCAGCCACCACCGTGGTGTCGGCGAGACAAGAATGGAGCATCGCTTTCTTCTGTTGCACAAAAACTCGGAGCGCCATGTAGCAATGTTCACTAACACAGGGAGGATTAAAAGATTWAAACTCACAAACACACACAGCAGCTAAAGGTAGAGTTACTGCTTTTCTGATTATTCCCTTTCACATCCAACAACGTGTCTTTGCTGATAAAGACCAAGAACTTATAYCTTCTATAAACTGTAGCACTATCGCTGAAGTCCAGCAGTCTTGAACTCTTACAAAGTTATTTCAGCTTCACAGAAAGAGTGATCACTATGTCAGAGTTTTTTATGCACTTGAAGCAGAGGCATTGCTTCCTGTTTGAGTTTCTGGATGTGGGATCAGATCTTTGTTTCAGGATGTCTGAGCAGTGTGTTGTGTGTCATTCTTGTGTTGCTCCTCTGTTCCAGTTCTGGTCAGAAAAATTGTTCCTTTTTTTTGGCCAGCTGAGTAGAGCGTTGTTGCAGGTTGTTCTTCTTTAAAATGACTCCCAACACTTATGGTAGTGAGGGCGATGCAGACAAGAGTTCACTGGTTTTCTCCCATGAGGTCCCTTTACATGTACATACATCATGGCATGGTACAGTATCATATATTCGCAGTTTCATTATAAATACAGCTGAATAGCTGAAACTGGGTTTGTTCATAAAAGCAGTACTTTGATTTCAGTTTGGCTTGATCACATTGTACAAACGTACTGACTGGCATTGGTCTGCGAAGGCCTCACCACTCTGGGTGTGAGAACACAGGCAGATGAAAGCAGACTATTTTGACACAAAATTAGAAAAAAAATCACTGTACACGTTTAGATGGAGGAATAATAACACATGGTCCTCTGAACTGAACCAGTCCTCCCATCTGCTCAGAAGGTCCTCAGCGACATCCTCCCCCGGCGGTGTTTATGGTCCATCGAGGAGATGAAGAAGCGGTAAGAGAAGGCTGAAGGCAGCTTCAAGCTTTAGGTTGTGAAACCAGGCTGAGTTTGGGAGACTGTCGGAGGGCAGGGTGGAGTGGCCCACAAGTAGTTCATTTCCAAGGATCTGGAACAAACAAATGATATCCCAATATAATGTCAAATACTGCTTATTTAAATTAAGGTTTCAACTATTTATTTTGAACTCCCACACCATTTCCAATTAGATGTCAAATTGAAGTTAAAGCTGCTTATAAAAAATAATTTTTACATATTTGTTAGCCTGGCCCTTGCCTTCCTACGCAGCTCCGCTCAATTCTAACTTCGCTTCACTGCTCCGTCTGGGATTTCTCCCATAGACAAGGATTTCTTCGGGAGAATTTTCGTCCGGGCCAATCAGAGAACAGAACGTCGATTTTCTGCGCAGTGTCTGCTTGTAGTTTATTTCATCTGGGCCAATCAGCAAACAGAAGGCGGAGTTTTGAACGACGTTGATTTTCTGCACAGTGTCTGCTAGTTAGTTTAGCATACGGCAGTGGAGGAAGTGAATGAACGCAGTCCGTGTTGATAAGGCTTCCAAATTAAATTAAATTTGGCTCGGTACTTTTCTCCTCTCAGTAGGGTTGTTTACAGCGCATGCGATTTCCGGTTAGCTTCTTAGCTTAGCCTCCTTCACAGCGACACTACAGCAGAGGCCACGCCTCCAGCAAGAATCGTTTCACTATAGCCGCAAGTCCAGACCCTCGTATGAAGCAAAGTAAAGGACAAGGGTCTGGTTTTTACCAGGCTACATATTTGTTAAAACTGTAAAATGTTCTGTAGATGCTGTAAAAGTGTGTTTAGTTGGTGAAATATAAAAGAGTTCATGTTTGATTTGGACATTATTGTTCTGCACACATCTACCATCAGCTTGCACAGCTGACCTTGGGTCACTGAAAGATGCACTTTCACATCTTTTTTTAACTTCTTTGAAATCAATATCTTTGCTGATGTCAGTATAGGATTATGTTTTTAATATTTTCTTGGTTTATTTTGCACACTGACTATGGTTCCCGTCCTGTGGGAGTATCTAGGAAATCGCATGCTTTTTTTATTTTAGTTGAGAGTTTTGACTTAAACCAAAGCTGAAATAACAAAAAACTTTTAGTGTGTTTTTTTCTTGCAATGAATATAAAAATATGCAAACACATRCAGACGTAGAAATAGAATAATAGTTTGTACTCAGAGAGGGACCATAAGAAGACTGCACACCTGTGTAGGTATCACAGTATCCAGAATGTTGCTCATTGTTACCAAAGGTTCTGGTTGAGAAGTGTTGCTCCAGGTTTCTCCTCCTGRGCTGGGATTACTGGTCTGCCCGAGAATCGTCTGCTGGTCTGAATCACTTTCATATATCACAAGAGCATTTTCTGAAACAACAAACACAAAAAAAAATGTCATCGGACTTCATCAAGATTTGAGTTTGGTGAGTTTTCATTGAGTTTCATTCATGTCTCATTCAAACAGATTCCTGTTCTGCTTTTTAAATTTATTGTTAGAGTTTCGGCCAGCCAATAAAATAATAAAAATAAAATAAAAAAAACATGTTGGATTAAATGAAGAAAAGGGGGAAAGTCAATATTCTCTTCAAATGTCCAGACAGCACCTGCTTCTCATCAATGACCTCATTAACTCGTAGACCAAAGAACTCAGACCTCTCTTTGGAACGCCAGGCAGGGGGCCCAAAGAAAGACTCACCAAACCCTCACCTTGCCGTGCACACAAAGAAAATCACTGTGTGCACAGGTTTCATGACAGATAGATCAGTACAGACTCACTGAAGTCAGCAAGAAGGACATTAATTATTTACYCTTTAGGGATGAGGAGGTCACAACAGGCTAAAGGGGAAAAAAAGGTGTAAGAATGGGAACCAGCATGGAGAAGGGGAGATGCATCAGCAGAACAGAAGTYTAAACAAATTTCAAAGAAGTGTATAACGTCTCAAACAGAGCAGATGAATCACATTAATGTGCAATAAACTTAAATCAACTTAAAGGTTWTCATTGGTCTTATGTTACAAATTCTAAGTSTGTAAGCCTAATTTCCTGAATCTAATTTACACCACAGTGATGTGTGTACTGTAGGTTCTGTGGACCACAGATTTAGAGTCATGCAATGAGATTAAAACAGAAAAGATGTGTCCAAGAGTTTATAAATCTACTGTACCAGTGAGGTCTCTGTGCATTTCTTTATACTTTAAATTTATTTTAGCAATAAGAAACTATTTATGCTAAAAGCATTGGCCAGTAAAATATTAGATTTTTTTTGTTTCCCTTGAAGATACCTGATTTGTGTTTGTTTTTAGCAACTATTTCTGGGTGATAACAGTAAGATGTGGTGAGAGGATATGACACAGGGAGCTTTTACTCTGTACTTAATGTTCTGCCAGTACCTGTACTTGAGTGAATAATATTGGATGCAGCAGATAAGAAAAAAAAATAAAAGGAAAGTAGTTAATGTGAGTCAATCCTTTAAACAGACGTGTTGCAGCTAAATCATTGGTTGACCTTGACTGTTGGACACTTTCCATCATCATGATGGTTTTTTTTTTCTTCCTGTAACACATGAGCCTCACAAGTTAAACTGAACTAATGGAATGATTATGACTGTCTCCATTAAAACAAATAGGTGGCTAATGTAACATTAAAGGGAAACGTATCGTGCAAAATCCACCTTTTTTTAGCCATTAARTACATTTTGTTGGGTATTTGGAGTCTCTAGGAGTGTTATATTTAGTCGATTCCAGTGCTGCATAGATACCTTTATATTCTGTTTGGGTAATATGGGCCAGTGATATGACTGTAGATCAGGGCTATTCAACTGCTGGTCTGGGAGCCACATCTGGCCGTCGTGTGATCTTAGTTTGGCCCACCATTGAGTTCATAAAACTAAGCTTCTAATCAAATAAACATTTTAAACAGCTGATACAATCTCTGTTTTTGTCAGAGAGGTGATCCTGTTTTATTGAAGAACTATTAAAGTTATACAACAAAGTCCACTTCCTGTAAGTTTATTTGAAATAAAACTAGATTTGAATTTTTAAGTTAAATTTCTGTAATGACAATAATTGCCAGATATCCAGCCCCTGACTTGTTGGCTTTCAGTAACTGAGGCTCCCTGAGCAACTAAAGATAAATGGAAACACACAGAGACACACAAACGGTAATGCGAGCATGTTTGGTTTATATTGAATGCCTTTGATTAGAAACCTGGCATAAAGTGAATAACATAGAACAGAAGATTTTGCTGCATTAGAAACCCTGAGTGCCAGCATCCTAGTAAATGCTACTTTGACATACCACCAACACTGCAGACAAAGCTCTCCCCAGTGTGTTTCTCAGCATCGAAAAAAAAAATACAAAAAAGAAAAACAAAGAAGCTAAAGTCTTGGTCAACATCAATTTAGTTCCTACCATAAATCTTGATGGGTAAAAGCTGGTTAGTAATTTGATGAAATTGTTTTCTAACAAATGTTTTTTTTTTCTTGTTAAGTTTTATTATTATTGTCATTAATGCCTATTCAGACATTTCAGTCGGTGCGTGCAATATGTTTAACTTAAAATGAAGGCAGCAGAGTTACTGATTTGTTATAATATTTATGAGAAACAGAATTTGTTTATCTGTGTCTGTAACAAGTACAACAAAATCGAGTGTCAGATTAGATCACCAAAGCTACAATATAAAGTATGTGGATGAAAATAAATTAAATAACAGCCACATTTGTCCCAAAAAAAATTCAAAAGAATCTGTTTTTAGTGTTCAAAATTATTAGCAATTGCCTATGTTTCATCAGGACCTTTTCTAGGCATTGTTAAAATCAAACACAAGCATCTTGTGTCTTTTAATATTTAAAAAAAAATCACAATAATCTCACATTCTGTGGGTTTTACTCACTGAGACCATGTGAGGTTTGAGGTGGCCTTACTACGATAAGTAAATAGGTGTGAGTGGGATATTAAGAATCAAAAAGAAGAATGCCAGGGCGTAAATGGGAGATAGAGAGCGTGCTTTTAATGCCGTAAAAAACACAGAAGGTCTGATTTAAATACATTTCTCTCTGCTTCTGTGGGAGCATGCTGAGAAACATCTGTCTAACTAAAACCCAGACGGCTCTGTCCTATCACTGCTGCCAGCCATGAAGCTCACTTTGATTTTCATATTAGGTCTGTTTGAATAGCTCCTGTTACAGCTTATCAATGCAAATTATTCTGATTAGTAAATACAGTTTTGTGTTTCATTTGAATTTAAATGCTCTGCTGCGCCAGCAGTGAATTTAAATGACACAAAACCTAGGAAATCAGAGCGACTCAAAACTTTCTATTTTTCCCCCTTTCTTGTTTATAAGTCTTAAAGCAATGGTGTGCTTACRCTCAGATGTCAGGTGAGCACTGCAGCATTTGATTTGAAGCATAAATGCAATAAAGACATTCAATTTGGTTTGCAATATTAATACAAGCAAGTGCCACTATAAACATGCATAAAAGTAAATTCTCAGTAATCTCTTACCCTGAATTCACACAACTGCTCTGGTTCGAAGGATTTCATGGCTGCAACATGTGTGATTTGTGTGAGACTGAAYGTTATAAAGAAAAACGGTTCATCACTGTGTCCTTGGAGTTGAATGAACTCTATTTATTAATGTTTAATGATTGTTGCCATTGCTTTAGTCAACTTTTCTTGTAAAGATAAGTTTTCCTTTGAAACATATTCTCACCCAAAAAAGATAATTGTTTCCATTAGTGTAAAAAAATAGCCAAAATTAGAACAGTTTTATCTTAGATTCAGCCAGTTATATTTGCTGCTGGTGTCGGTTTTCTCTTTTATCGCCCATCATGCTGCACAGATATATATTTATAGTATTTATTCATAAATTATTAAACATGTCCCTCACTCATTTTTCATTCTGAGGCTTTAGAATTGCTACACTCTGGTAAAGTGAGGTTTGTTGAGAACTCTAGGAACTCTAGGAACACAACTTCTCCAATTGTTTTTACTTATAAGAGATATATTATTATAACTCTGAAAAACACTTCGCATTTACATCTTTTTTACTGAAATGTTTTTAATATTTGTTTTTATAATCAAYGTGCAATCAGTTTATTTTTATACTCTGCTTAAGTTGTTGAGTGCCTATCTCAGGGATGGGGAACTGGCGGCTCGCGGGCCATATACAGCCAGAAAGGGAGACTTTCGTCCAGCCCACCAATATAGCACTCAAACCAATGTGGCTTTAAGGGTGCTTTAAGTTAGAAAACWTTTTTTTGGGAGGTAGACTATCTATTTAAACGTGCAATGATATACACTGCATGGCTTCCTGTGTAAAATTTGGGCTCATACTTTGAACACACATCAAATTATTTCTTACTGTATATTAAATCGTATAAACAAGCCGAACAGTTTGATCACTCCCAGTACATAAACTCAACTTTTTTATTTTTTGGACGCCACATGAAAAGTCATGTTTACAGCACATTTCATTTCAATAAAAAACAATTTTCACCTTTGTTTACTCTACTTTTATTTACTTTTTTTCTACATTTGTTTATAATTAAGAATCTAGTCAGCATATTTGAATAAATGAACTCCAATAAAAAGCTTGAGAAGCTAAAGTAGAAATAAAATTAACTATAATAAACTTTGCAGATGCTATAGATCGATTGATACTCACTGAGACAGATGTTATCAGTAAAATATCCCAGAAAATGATCACACTCCTCCCTCGTGCTCCCACTTGCTGAGCAGGAGCACCACGGGGCCACGCTGGATGTGGAGTTGTCGACGTAGTTGGGAGTTATCGTACTTCCTGCAGACACACAGCAGCGGGCTTCGATCAGTATTAAATATTCATCCCCCCCCCCCCCTTTGAGTTTTACACTTCATTCATAGTGCTTTATTTTCTAAAACATTAATGAGCACTGCATTTCCTGTACACAGACCTGCACTGAGGAGATAATAATAATGTAATTTTACAGGTCTGAGAGCTTGTGCACTGACTTGAGAAATAGAACGATGCAGAGAAACGTTCAAATGTTTTTTCCTTTTTTTTAGGTCACAGAAGGCTTTTTTTTTTTTTTTGTTCCAACACAGTGGAGGTGGGATTCAAGTGCTTTAATAAATACAAGACGGGAATGAAAATGCCAAGTGTGTGTTTGTGCTGAGGGGCACCATTTGACGTTCTTGAAATGCATTAGTTTGGCGCCTCCTTCCAGGGTGTGGAAAATGATGTGGCTGTTCTTTTTCTTTTACTCACTGTTATATGGCAGATTGAACCTCACATTATATAAAATGCATTTGTTTTGTTTTTTATATATACTGAAGAAATCCTTATGCTTTTATGAGTTATGCCAAACTGAACTTTGCCTTTTGGTTTATAAAATTAAGTTGCATTTCATGCTCCCACTCACTCTCAACCTGTTGTATAAACATTCATTTCCCTTCCAGCCAAGTTTCCCTCATTCCCGCCTGTTTTTATTTTCTTGCACATATGCCACATATACCTCCACTCTTGCTTTCTCCTCCACTTGCTCATTTCATTTCTTTATTCTAAATTGTGAAATGTTTTCTAATTCTGTGTGCTCCATCTCAGAGGCGTACCTACCTATAAGCCCTGTGTAGGCGAGGAGACATGCTCCATACTTCCCTTGCTTGCAGCCACTGGCAGATGTTTCCGAGGGTTCGCAGTCATACTGAAACTGTGCCAGGCGAGACCTGCATCATAGTTAGCAAAAACATGCTGAAAAACCAGTTTCTTCTTTTTTATGTAAAAGTGTTGTTATTGCAAATTTCCCTTCCTATAATTTTAATTACATTGAAGATATATTCTTTTCTGCAGTGAAGACTGAAAGCACTGAACTGTAGTGTGAAAGTGATAGAAAGAGTAATATATTTCATCCCCCAGACCTGGGATCATTAGTAAAGCCCTTTGAGTGTAATGGGCCTGTGGAAAAATAATGGCTATGCACAAGAGATAGCAATGAGCGATAACTCTGATCCATCTGGGTATTTTTTTTATCTGCGCTAAATATTTAACATGTTATTTCTGCAGTCTCTCTGGGGTGTTCTTAATAATGGTGGCAGAAAGCTTTAAGGTTAAATAGTAGACCATTTTCTTGATTGAATGGCTGTTTATTCAGTTTCAAAAAAAGCCAGAGACTGAACAGCATTGGTCAAAGAATGGCGAGCATCTCTAATACCCATTTTCAAGAAACGTTTAAATATAGAGAGATGTAAAAAAAATATAAAGATCATTAAACAAAACCAAAGTGGGAAACAGTTATATTTTTGTGAATGTCTATCAAACATTCACACTATTGAGATCATTTGTTTTTTCCATACGTTTTTCGGCATGTATCTTGTTCCGCAAGTTTAGTACTATTTAAATAATTTATATATGGAAAGGCTCTTTCAGGACATTCAGGCTGAGTTTTGGTACTTCAGCAACTCATCTTTTTTGAGACATTTAGCTTTATCAGTCATTTATTTTTTCTCATTGAAAATGAATGGAGCTGTTTTGTTCTAGTTCTGTTTTTTTAATGTCTTTATGCTAAATTTTGCTTCAATCTGTGTCTATTTTGTTTTTAGCTTTTTTCTTCTTCTTCAGCTTTCATTATATGTCTGCTAATTTAACTTTTTGTGCTTCTTTCAGCTTTCTGCCAGTTTAAGCTTTTTATGCCTTTTTTAGATGTTTTCTGGAAATGTCAACTGTTTTCTGTGTTTTAGCTACTTTCATATCTAATTTCAGCTACTTTAAACTTTATTTCAACTAAATTTTACTTTTTTGTGCTTCTTTCAGCTTTCTGCCAGTTTAAGCTTTTTATGCCTTTTTTAGATGTTTTCTGGAAATG
>NW_013952626.1:79432-95373 GCF_001266775.1 Austrofundulus limnaeus
GAAGTGTGTGCTCTTTGTGTACATACAGGACGTAATTTAAGCATTTCAGATGCATTAGCTACACATAGCTGTAGCATCCCGTACTGCAGGAAGAGAGCGGCTTCCAGTATGTCAGAGTGGGCTTTTCGCTTGAACAACCGCAAGGAAGATACCTGCGTAATGTCGACATACTATCATCCATACAGCATCATACCATCTCTGTAATGTTTTGTTCGAACTGTACTGAATCTGAATTTTATTTTGAAATAGTTGCTGAAACCGGAAGTACCACTACCAGCTAAATGATGGTGTTATGCTTGTGACGAAGCAGCCGAAGCTGAATTGAACAGAACACTCTAACCGGTGTGCAGGTGGATAGACACAAGACCATCCACATTAAATAAACTCAATATTTCCCAATATTTCATACCTAATAGGAAATAAAAGCATATAAAATGTGGTAGTACCGTCATTGTTTCTTTTTCCTGTAATGTAAATCAGCTGACTCTCTTTAACTTATCTCGTAATTATGACATCTTGTCTAATAATTATGAGATCCTAATTGCATCTTATCTCATAATTCTGAGATCTTTTCTCGTAATTATGAGATAAGATCTTGTAATTATGACATCTTATCTTATAAATATGAGATGTTTTCTCATAATTATGAGATAAGATCTTGTATTTTTTCTCATAATTATGAGATAGTTTCTTGTAATTATGAGATCAGGGGTCCTAATTTTTTTTATTTGGTGACTGCAATGCTCTTCCTTATTAATGTAGGCATTTGACAGAAATTAAAGAAACTATAATTCAGTTAAAGGCTTTCAAACAGCTTAGTTCTAACCTGCACACATAGTCAGCTTTACATATCCTCATCTGTGTAATGCAGTTAGGTTTGTCCACACTTTCATAGGAACAGCTGGGTACAATGGTCTGCCTCCGACGCTCGGCGCATGCTGTGTCCGTACAGGGGCAGAAGAGCAGCTGGTGTGTGTAGTCTGCAGGAACCCGGTCAAAGAACCTGCGCAGGGCCTTATTGCATTTTGGCCGGTTGCACAGGCCTGATTTGGCAGTGGGTTTGATACAAGCTGAAACATATTCTGTGCGAAGCTTCTGGCACAAGTCGTCCACGTTGCAAGCCTTGGCCGCATCCAGGCAGCGATTGACCGTCGCCATGCCAACATCCGTGTCTGTGGATGAAAGTGGGATCAGAAACAAGATATCAACGGAACACCAAAAGTCACATGACACGTGTGATTTATTATTTAATTATGTTGAGAAGCATTTTTCTTGTTAAAAAGTCATATCAGACGGTTAAACATTGAACCCTGGAAACAGCTTTATGAAAGGATGTAAACAAAGACAGTGAAACTCGCTCTGGAATGAATTATGAGTCATTATTTGTTTATGTCATTGTCATCAGGTCATGGGATGTAATAGATTAATCACTTTTTGTCTTTTAACAAAGTGATTGAGAAGGATTTTTGTGAAATCACATGCTGAAGTTGTTTGGCAGCACAGATCAAAACCTAAACTGCAATTCAAGTATTAGTTACACAACATCAGCTGGAAATGTAGGAGATGGGGGCAAATTGTTGCAGTTGTGGTGCCTGCCCTAATAAAGTAAACGTTGTGATTTGAAGCTAAACCATCATTTTCTTCAACCAAAGCAAGCAGATCAATGTTGGAGCTTGTCTCAGTTACTTTCATCAAAACAAGTACATCAACCAGCTTGAAAGTTAACAATAAAGGAGTTTAAGGCTTAAATAGTGGATAATCACAAAGGATTTCCTCATTTMATAAAGTATACCCTCATATTTTTTATGTTTAGTTTGGGTTTTTTTTGTTTTGTTTTGTTTTTTGTTTTGTAATTTATGTAACACCGTCTTGATTTAAAGCATAATTGTTACCAAATCCCTACTATTTTATAGCATTGAATAGTGAGTTTAAAAAATCTCAGGTAATTCCGTCMGACCATCCGTTTTCTTCCATTTATCCGGAATCGGGTTGCGGGGTGAACAGCCAAAGCAGAGACATCCAGGCTTCCCTCTCCCCAGCCACTTGGGCCAGCTCCTCTAGGGGAATCCCAAGGTGTTCCCAGGCCAGCCGAGAAACATAGTCCCTCCAGCATGTTCTGGGTCTTCCTCTGGACCTCCTCCCAGTGGGACTTGCCTGGAACACCTCACCAGGGAGGCGTCCAGGAGGCATCCTAACCAGATGAACCACCTCAACTGGCTCCTCTCGACGTGGAGGAGCAGCGGCTCTACTCTGAGTCCCTCCTGGATGTCTGAGCTTCTCACCCTATCTCTAAGGGAGAGCCCAGCCACCCTGTGAAGGAAACTCATTTCAGCCGCTTGTATCCGCGATCTCGTTCTTTCGGTCACTACCCAAAGTTTGTAACCATTGATGAGGGTAGGAACRTGGACCGACTGGTAAACCGAGAGCTTTGCCTTGTGGCTCAGCTCCCGCTTCACCACGACAGACCGGTACAGCGCCCACATCACTGCAGATGCAGCACCAATCCGCCTGTCAACCACCCCGCTCCATTCTTCCCTCATTCGTGAACAAGACCCTGAGATACTTRAACTCCTCCACTTGGGGTAGGACCTCCTCCCCGACCCTGAGGCGGCACGCTACCGGTTTCCGGCTCAAGACCATGGTCTCGGATTTGGAGGCACTGATCCTCATCCCGGCCGATTCACACTCGGCTGCGAACTGCTCCAGTGAGAGCTGGAGATCACGATCTGGTGAAGCCAATAGGACCACATCATCTGCAAAAAACAGAGATGTGTTCCTAATGTCACCAAAAAGGATCCTCCCAACACCTTGGCTGTGCCTAGAAATTCTGCCCATAAACGTTATGAACAGAATCGGTGACAAAGGGCAACCTTGGCAGAGTCCAACTTTCACCAAAAACGAGTCTGACTTACTACCGGCAATGCAGACCAAGCTCTGGCACCGGTCGTACAGGGACCTAACAGCCCGCATCAATGGGCCTGGTACCCCATACTCCCGGAGTACCCTCCACAGGAGTCCCCGAGAGACACGGTCGAACACCTTCTCCAAGTCCACAAAACACATGTAGACTGGTTGGGTGACTCCCACGCGCCCTCCAGGACCCTGCTGAKGGTGTAGAGCTGGTCCGCTGTTCCACGACCAGGACGAAAACCACGCTGCTCAGGTAATTCATTTAGAATATAAAATAACTGCAAAGCACTGTTCAATCAATAAATGCTGTGAATTAAAGAAAACATAATTTATATTTTCTGTAAAAATTGTTCTTTTAATGCACCATACAAACAATAAATTTTATTTTCAATAGAAAAAGGTTATTAGGAACTCCCATAATAATGTTGTTAAATTCATAAAACATTTCTTTCAATATAATCTGAGAAACCACTGCAGTAAAGTCTTTCAAACTGCACTATTTGATATAGTTTAGAAACATTTTTTGTTTGTTTCATGTCTGATTTCGTATTTTGCAGTGAGTACCTTTAAGCCACAATATTCAATATGCTGCTTGAAGTTGTAATAACAAAAGAATTTCATGAAATAAATTTATGATCAAATATGTACACAGTCTTGAAGGATAAAACTGTAAATGTTGATGAAAGGTAATAAAATCATTTTACCTGCTGTAATAGAGGCTAAACGAACATAATCGTAATCCCTCTGCACTGCCTCATATGGATAACTCTCCACGAGGTTCAGTCCTAAAAGATAGATTCAAAGAAAATTTGGATTAAATTAATTAACAGTTTAAAATAAAAAAATTATCACAATCAATTTCATTCAGTTGTTTTTACACTCCACGAGGCTTGATCATAAATTATATTCATGATTTTGTCAAAGATATGTGTGCTTTTTTTTTAAACAAACTGTTGACCAAATTCACCAACCGTGTATGATGGACTGATGAAGACTCCAGTAGATGCTTAGGCAGTTTTTTTCCTTCTTCATTCCTCGTTTACACTGGCAACCATGCAAYGGGCTGGACAGAAGGGCGGACACTGCATTGGCACACTGGCTCCTGGCTCCTGGGCCGAGCTTCATGCTGCCGTTTCCCGCTACACACTGACGTAAAGTACGCAGACGTGGACTACATGTCTCATCCCCGGAGCACGAATCTCCAGCCACCAAACAGTCTGTGCCGGCCAGAATGACTTCTAACAAGGCTGCGGGAGAGGAAATCAGAGCACAAAAGAGCAGAAAGATTAGGGCGAGCTGAGAGCCCTTAAAAAGCCAGATTGGTGGTCTGGAATATAAAAAGTGGAGAAACTCAAAAACATTTTAAGGAATAAATCTAAACTGTTGTATGGTAATGAGAATTATGTTAAATCAGTCCGAGCCTCATTGTGGAATTCTGGAAACGTGCAAATGCGGAGGTGAGGTTCTCTTGCAAGTATGCAATTATCATAGCACTGCTCTCATACAATGTGCTGAAATTTTAATGGGTTTAGCTCATGTTTTTTTTTCCTCTCTGCAGCTTCAAAAGCTTGAATGTATTATGAATTTTAAGTTAGTTAAAACCCCGGGAAGAAATCAGGCTGCTTTGTTTTTGCTGTTCTCAGAGTGGAAAAGAATGAGGAAAGTTGACGGCATGATCACTGTAATGAATTATATATTCTTAAGTAAATATGTTTCATTCATATATTTAACAATTATCTTTTTTATTAACACCTCCCAAAGTAGATAAAGTGGTAAATCTATTTTTCTCCTCTTTTTTTTTGTAAGGACTGCATGGATTTTATACTCTCGAAACTTTCCCAGAATCTGAAAAGAATATATTGTTTTTATTGCATTATATTATCTACATTCTAGAAGGCAGTAAAAGTTCAACAGCAGGTCCTGCAATGTAAAAAGTATGAATTTGCATGTATTGTGAATATTTGTAATAACTGTTTTTTATATTTTAGATAATGAGCTCCAATATAGTTTTTATCTTTTTGAGCTGTGGGTGAGTAATATGGGTGAGGTGGGCTTTGGTCTATCCTTAAAAKTACATATGTGAATTTAAGTAAAGCTCTTAAATAACTTCCAGRAGAAAAAAATGAAGAGTGGATGTATTTAACCATTATCAAGATGTATTTATACTATTGTCAATAAAGACAGATGGTGCCAGATGTATTCTGGCACTTATCCTCTCCAATAATTCATCTACCTTTTAAGTTGCTTTGATTCCCAGCTGATTAAAGCCTATTTAGTGAACTGGAGATTTTGAATTTTAAGAGTATAATAAAAAAAAAAAGTAATGATACAGAGAAGATTTTTAAAAATGCTTAGATATCTCAAACCAAAAAGGTAAAATTGTCTGATGATTTTCAGGATGACAGAAAAACAAGCAACTTTATTGTGTGGAGTATTGGAATYTTTTTTAAGAGTATTAATAATTTAAATGTCTGGTATTCAGTGTGAGTTGAGGATTCTTTTAACWTTTACGTGCAGCCAAGGCAGCTAGCATAACTCAGATACATTTTACCCTCTGTAATTTTAGTCATTTTTAATAAAGACCTTCATTAGGAATTCATGATCACACAAGTACTCACTCATCACCCAAACCAAAGGGTTATTGATAAAATCAGGCATAAAAGCAGACCTCAATGATTAAAAAAAAAAACTAAAAAAAAAACCAACATCAAAGAATGGGACACCTGAAAAAGTAAAGTTCTGGCTGAAAAAGCTGCAGTGCAGGAAGACAGTTTGGAAGTCATCAGTGATGCTCAGGGTTGTGACTTGTCCATCCAACCATTAATCTGCTTCTTCTTTTCAGGGTCATGGGGGTCATTTGGTGCCTATTGCTTCTGGCTTAAAGCTGTTCAATGTCAGTCCATCATGATAGAGAGAAATGACCATAAAGGACACAAATATTAAGACATTTAAAAGGAGAACTCCGAACCGTTTAAAGCCAGGTCATAAAGCTCATTTTCATTTTATGTCCTCATTTAAACATTAAACAAGTGTAATTCCATACATCCATTTGTTCTGCTATGCAATGGTTGACTCACAGAGGCAACAGGTTCAAAAGGAAACCCAGGTGTCCTCTACAAATCTTTTTGGGCGTACGTTGAGATCTCCCTGTGGGATGTTCTCAGACCTCCAGATTAATGGCCTCGACACATGGGGAGCGACAAAGACAGCGATTAACGGCTGTCATCGCAACCAGGGTGAAACCCAACACACAGGATGCGATGGCGACGGCAGCGTTGTGAATCATGCTCTCGGGTCAATTGTCCTCAAGAAATTTGGTTGGTTCTTTTACACTATTTGTCTGAATTGGATTCACCACCTTGAGATGTACCAGCAGAACATTAAAGCAGATGAAAAATTGTTACCGACTGCCTGGCTCTTCTGTTCCCAAAACAACTGATTACAGATTTGTCTCTCCCCTACAACGGCCTTGAAGAACTGTTGGACTAAATTCTTCCTGGATACTGACATCGACTGAGGCTCTGCCCCCCCCCCACACACACACACCCGTCTGTGATCTGGTTCCTGGAGCAGGCTGAAGGCCGCACAGAATGAACACTTAACATCCATATTCTGAACTATGGCTGTGCTGGTTTTGGGGACTGGATTCCTCGGGCTTATTCTTCAGATATTCACACAAGCATACAACACTCATGGCTTCAGATACAAGCCCCGCTAAACTCACTTACTCCTCTGGCTAAAAAATRTGCTCTACRCAGAGGCTTTTTAAAATAAAAACCATAGTGTGTCACATTGTTGATTTAATATRATGTTTTGTTTTGTTTTTTCCTCATCTTCCCTTATGTGGTTTTTAGTTTTTCTGTTGTTAAAGGTAGCGCAACTGTGTTTGCTGCATGACCKGTTTCACTGGTTCCCCCATGTTTGCCTTGTATGTCTTCTTGAATGGGTGTTTCTTAACTGCCCCCTCCCCCTTCCCTGAATGTACAGCACCTTGGGAATTTATTTCTGTGAAAGAGCGGCGTTGCCTCCCGTGTGATCAAGAAGGCATTCTGATCAGAAGGTCAAACTACCTCATCTCACTCAAAACTTAATAATAGATGCAAGTCAACTGTTATTTTCAAAGTAGAGATGCATCAGTTTTACACCAGCTCCTCGCTTCTCTCTAAGACTGAGCCCAGCCACCCAATGAAGGAGGACAATTTTTGCGGTTTGTATTACTTCGGTCATGATACTTCTAGGAGAGGGTTAAAAAAGATGGACAAGTAAACGGAGAGGTTCGCCTTTTTTGGCTCAGCTCTTTTTTTTCATGACAGACCAGAACCTGCAGACAAGGCCCCAATCTGTCGCTCCATCTCCTGCTTCATCCAACCGTCACTCGTGAACAAGACTCCCAGATGCTTGAACTTCTCCGCTCGAGGCAGAAACACTCCCACAACACACACCCACTTCTGTTGTTTCAAAAGTAATGAATGTTTGTGAATCCTAACCTTTTTTTATATTTCTATTTTCTTTAAGTTATTCTGCGAACATATTTCTAAGAATGACCCACATGGTGCATCTTATCATTCACACTCTGAAACCTCATATTATCTGTTTTATATATTTTTTGTTTACCCTTTTCCTCAGATCCGCCTTTTTGTATTCAGAGCTGTATTCCCTTATTTACACTGTACTCTGAAGCAATATTGCTTCAGCTATGTTTTGATCTCTACAACATGCATGCATAAAAAGAAATTATTTGAAAAGTTTGTCATATTTTGTCAGCTTCACATCAGTAGTCATTTAAACTCTAAACAACCATCAAACACAAGTCAGATAGGCACATTTAATATGAATATGTAAAAAAGGTTTCAACCTTTGCCGGTGACCTGGAAGGTCATGTCACAGGCATAGGTAGACAAAAAAAATTGCAATAATGTTTTTTTTTAGCACTGAGGGTCAGTTTGTGCTGCCTTGCTAGATGCTGAAATAGACATCATACATCATGAATGCAAATTAGTCACTTGATTTGACATTTCCAATAAGCCTGTCTCAGTGAACCAGGTTTAGGCTATTAACCACGTCAGTAATCTGTGTGTTCTGAGCTTCAGTAAGTCCTCAGTCTCCCTGCCACATAAATCACAGGAAGATTAGCTGATCAGTTACCCTTGCGCACTGACTTAATGGTCCACTTCAGCAGAGATAAAACAGGGGGAAAGGAAATCTAATGAAGTCAGCCGGAATGTTACCTTCACTTGTACAAACCTACGAGCATGGGAAGCTTTTGTTGAAAATATGATGCAATAATGCAGAAAATAATACTGATTATGTGCTCCTGCTATTTGTAAATGATTTGTAACACTAACATGTCAAGCTATTTTAGTTCAATCACCTGTTCCATCAGTGAACTATACCAGTTTCTGAACAGTTTCCCATTACAGTAAGTTACTTTTTTCTACTATTTACACTATTTTACTAGCTTTTCTTGAGGCCAGTTTAATATTACATCAATTTCAGACTAATTGTAATACCATCTACATGAGTGTGATGCAGCTTTAAAGAAACAAATGATGCTTTCCTTGATAAGTTGGCAGCCCACAGCTCTTTTTCTGTGCAGTTAAATATGTGTAGTCATTAAACAACATCAGAAATGAAATGTGTGTTTCATCTGCAGTCTGTGCCTTCAGGGAGGGGATGTGGTAATTTGCAAACATTAGAAGGTAGCAACTTTATATCTTATTTAAATCTGCAGACTTCTGGTTGGTTCTCAGTTAAATGCTGGTCTGTCATAATGAAGCTCATTATCATTTAGCTGCTTTTTCAGTTGTATTTATCATGATCACTCTGACACCACAAAGTCAGTCAGTGTTTCTGCCACCTACAAGCAAAAGCATATTAGCGTGCACGATGTGTTAGCAGTTTGAGGATGTGTTGAAGATGACTCTCAGCTACTACCAGATAAAGCTTTAGCTCAAAAATCTGTATATTTGACTACGGTTGATTAGCTTTGATGGCCGTTTTTAAACTGCTTGTCTTTAAATGTTAATCCTTTGTGGACGTACATCTAATGAATATGTCCTAAAACTTTAAATAAAATACAACCATTGGTTAATCAGATATTTTGCTAACACTGCAGTCAAACCAACACATGTACACTCCTTTGCTGTTAAATAATCAACTGGTGACAGCGTACTTGGGGAAAATGTGGGTACATTAAACATTTTATTGTTGTTGTTGTTTCCAGTAAAATAATAAATTTACTTATGAATATATTTTTCTAAATTCATTTAGTCTGTTTTTACATTATATTTGTTTTAAAGTTATTTAAWTTTTTTTATCAAAACATAAAGAAATTAAGTTTAAAACCGCAGGGAAAGAATTCTCACTGAATCCTGAGTGATTTTTTTTCATAATTCTAAGACTTGTATTCATTTGATAGCTTACTAGTTGCATCTCATCTACTCTAAATGTTTTTGTTGGAATTTAAACAAGTAAAATATTTGCAGATTAAAATATGTTTATTGTGTTTTTGATTTTACAGTTCATCAGTTCAGTCAAATCAATGTCTTAGCAATTCTATTGAATTTCTTTCCACAAATTACTTTTTGTGAGTTTAAAAAGTGAATTATTTTAGTGGGAAAAAATCATTCTGATTAATGTCCTTGAGCTTTTTAAATATTTAATCAAATGTCATTAAAATATAAAGAGATCAAAGTTGCACACTTTAATAAAATTCAAATGATATTTGATCCCATTTATTATTAATTGGCCAATGGGAGTCRTAATCTTTTAGAGTAAAGAATTTTGCTTGTAAAAAATAAACATACCTCTAATAATGGGCAAGTCGAAAATGTAAAGGTTTCAGTTATTGCTGTGAGCGTAATTTGTTCTGAATGTGTAAAAGTCTTTCGAACAAAGCTGTGGTCTTTATATTCCTGCTGTATCTTTGCTGACTTGTTCTCTGCATTAGATGATAATGCTACATTTTAAGGCACAAACTAAGCAGTTTCAAACATCAAAGTGGAGAAGATTGAATTAGGCAAAATGAGACTGAAATCTCCATCTGCATTCCGAATAAAGCAATGTCAGCTGCACTTATTCTGCATACATCAAACAAACAAAAGGCCCAGAAAATCTCCCTAATTTGGCTTCAAGGTTTCAGAAAGAAAAGGTATTTGCTATTTCAGCTGGATACTTCGGGTTATGCAGTTCAAAAAAAAATCTATCATTCTTTTCAAACAAAGGCTACTTTTAGTAGTTGCAAAATTACCAAATTAAAACTGCTGTGAGAATGAAGCAAAACTTGATAAATGAGTGGTAGCCTATGACCCCTGCACATAAGCAACGCACCAATGCACCAGACATCATCAGAATGAATTCATTGTTTTGGGAGAGGGTCCAGAGGGGGTGGAGGGCACTAATTTTTGGGCCCATCATCAGAGCTGAACAAAATAAAAATTGTTAAATAGTTTTTGAGTTATAAGCATTTGTGCATGTCCAAGCAACCCCTTTTCAGATGAGGTTGGGGTCCAAAGGGGGTGGAGTGTATTGTTTTCAGATGGAGCCCCCTCCCCAAATATGGGGGTCTATCGTAAAACCATTGGATGGCACAGCATAGGTCAAACACATGTACATTCCTACCAAATTTCATGTTGATCTGTGCAGCAGTTTCTGTGCTACGGTTGACCAAATATCTTGAAAAAATTTCAAAATAAAATAAAAATAATGAAATAAACAGTACAAAAACAATATGACCCCTGCTTCACATTCACAGGGTCATAATAAAGCATGTTAGTAAGCTACAGTGTCAGCAAATCTAATGCAAGAAAATTTTAGTGTTCATTAACTGAAGTCGAGACGAAAACACATAAACGTTGAATAAATTGAAATGTGAAAGGAATGAGGACCAAACAACACCAGTGACTGGAAATGAATGAGGATTTAAAGCTTTCACTGCAAGCAGGAAATCCACGCTAACAAGAAGCCGGAAGTTTCAGCATATTTACATTCTTCAGGTCCTGGTACACCCACTACTGGCCTACAGCTGAATCGCAGACACGCAGGACAAAAATCCTCTTCTTATGTTTGAATAACGGGTTTTTTTATGTGTTGTAAAAATGTTTCGGGCATGTATCTAAACTATTTTAATCAAGACATAACAATAGTTAAACAATGGGTTATAACAGCCAATACTTAAAAAGGAAAACTAAGAAAATGGTTTTAAATCAATATCTAACATGACTAATGAATATCTTCACTAATATGAACTGTGATTTAAATATAATATTTCTTTGACCTGAAAGTTTTCAACAGTCAGTGTCATCTAAATGTGATACAGACCACMAAAGAGGAAATAATAAAACTTTCACAAAATTATGCACAAAACCAGAAGAAAATGGAAGTGAAGTAATAAATAAAGCAGGTATACGGTTATAAAAACCTGCACATTTCCACCTTCAGCAAAGCTCCTGTAAACTACTTTTGCAGTCTGCAACATGAGGTCAGRTCACAACTGCAGCTGTACGATTGTCTCATTTGAGAGGCATGGAAGGTGTGGATTAAAGAGTTTGAAACTTGTATTCCTTCCTCCAAGTGATGTTGATTGCATCAGGTTCTGGATAGAAACCATTTAGGTCTTTGATAATGATCTCCTGTTCTCTAGCCTTGCAAAAATAAAAAATAAAACTGGTGCTTTTGACTTGAGAGTAGACAGATGGTGTCCCTGTGTGTGTTGCTGAAWCTCACATCTATACAAACATGCTGTAGATTCAAACTCTCTGCAGGAACTTTTGAGTAAAAAAAACATACATTATATATACCTAATCACATCYGGTACAGAGTGTCAGCCGGGTTTTCAGCTCCTCTGGTTTGAGCATTTTACAGASTTCCCAGGGAGGAAGAGCCAAAGCCGAACAAGCATGAATTTTWTCAAAGGTAGGTACACAGATGTTGTAATTTTCTATAAAATAAGCCGTCCTAACTTTTAGGATTATTTCACACTGTGGTCATAAACCACTGTAGAAAATGTCCTCGCTGGTTCTGGTTGGTGCTTTTTAATCGCACCTCGGAGCTGCTTTAGTGAGAACAACCATCTGATGAGGCGACCAGCACAGAGAGCATAAACATGCAGACTGGAGTCCGTGYTGCTGGGGAATCCAGCCATGATCTACCATGATGCACTGCTCAGAACTGCACTCATCCTGACACTTTTTTTAGGATTTTCAATTGTGGAGGAGGGCGACAGAAGTTTACATTATAGCTTTTGTCTCAATTTATGTTGATGAACAGGAAAAAAAACAACAAAGCAATCTGCAGTAAACCGTTGTAAAGTCATAGCAGCCATGAAAATCTATTTAATTACATCCTAGTGTTAGAATGTTATTGTCTGTTCTGTTTGTCATGGGAAATCAAACGTATAAATTGTATCTCCATCTAAATTAAAAGCAAACAATTAGCATGACAGAGAGTTCTGTTGTCAGTTCACACTAGCTTCAGTTGCTTAGTGRTGTACTTTAACTGCCAGCATATTGTTTGTATGTGGAAAAATCATCCTAAATAATCCAAGTAGTTGTTTTAAACCAAATATTTAGACTTAAAGCTCAATAAAAATCCCAACAAGGCAAAAAAAACAACACTCAACTGCAGCTACCGTATCAAAAAGAATACCCTTAATTCGGTTAACTGTCTAAATAAGGACCACTTGTATAACAAGAAATGTTTTATTTAAATTGTTTTCAAAGAGTGTACAATGTACAGTACGACTGCAAGTAAAGTAAAGCCTGAGAGATTAATGGGGAACAATGAGGAAATTAAAGACAGGTGATTTAATGGTAACAGGAAACAGGTGTGGTAGGACAGAGGAGCAGAAGCTGACAAAGGAAAAGTACTGAAAATGACTGAAACACTGGAAGACAATGAAACAAATCGAACACAAAAAAGTAGAAAAAATAATRATCACAGAAGACAAACAGTAACAAGGAATTTCAAAGGAAACACAAAGAATAGCAACATGATAAAACCAAACTAAATCCATAAATCTATCAAACAGCCCAGGATTGTGACACTCATCACATACTGACGCTTGTAAAAAGCCCCCCAAAAAAATCTCCTTCATCTTTTTTACACCCAGAAACCAGCCCACACAGCTGAGAATAATATCCTTTAGCCTTCGGCGATAACAAAGACAGATCTGTGTTGATAACTTCAAAAAGCATCACCTAACATTTTCTCTGATGTTTATGTACAATAATAATGTGAATTTCTCTTCTTTTAATTTTCACTGAAAGAATAATTCATATGTTTTGGAAAACTCTTAGATTTATTGTTCACACATAAGGGTGAAGRATTCGCTATTTTAAGTTTAATATCWCTGCCATCTTTTCATGCTTGAAGGTGCTCCATGTTGACAGAAACATCTCCAAAAGCTGTCAGACTGACACACATGCTCAAGTGAATTCATCTCCATTACTCAGAACCATAACATGTAAATAACAGGCTTGTTTTTCTTTGTAAACATGCATATTTCATGCTTTGTATCTTTCTTTTTTTTGGTCAAATTACTTTCCATCCATAGTTTAAAATTTCCCAAACTCACAATCTTACTTGTGACAGCAAGAAACATGCAAATCGATCCCCAAATGCCAGAGCTGATGTGTGAAGGAAACGAATCATAAACAAAAGATTATATCTGAATGAGACAAAGAACATAGTTGTTATTCATGACTTGAGCTGCTGCTTCAAGTGAGCATCAATGTCAGCTTGATCCGACGGCTCGATGCTGTAAAACAGACCAGTGCTCCACCAAAGGTCCCCTGGCACGAAACTTTGTCTGGCTCGTCATGCTATGACCTGACTAGTAACAACTTGACTGTGGTTGTGTTTGTTTGTTTTATGGAGCACGTTTTTTTTTTTTTTCTGGGTTTTAATCTTTGAATGCGAACACGTTTGCAGTGGAGCGGGTTCTTTATGAACTCAGGACCTAAAGGCATTTGTTGGCATTATCTACCAACAACAGCTTYAAAGGGACTCAGGCTATAAGTCCTGTCAGTTAAAGTCACATTAAATCATATCAGTGGCAGTCTGGACGGTTATCAGTGCCACAGGGGAAGAGTGAAGGCTTACAGTAAAGAAAAAAATTCTTTAGGTCTTATGGGAAGAGTATATCTCTCAGCCCAATCTGATTCAGTCAGTGATTTAGTTTGGCCTGTGTAGTCTCTGTGTAACAGCTATACTTCATCATGTTCTGGGAAGATCAGAGGTTTACAGGCCAGCCGGTGGGGTCTTCTTCAGTGTGTACATACATTTAGTTTTTACATCTTAGAAAACTACACTGCAAAAGATTTTCCATCTACCCAAGTCTTGTGATCTTATGTCCTGGCTGGCTGTGGCTGAGTGGTTGGGGGCCTTGTCCTGTTGCCAGTTCAATCCATGTGTTTATGAATGAGTGAATGTCTATAGCAGTGGTGTCCAAAGTCGGTGCTCAAGGGCCGGTGTCCTGCATGTTTTAGGTGCTGCCCTTCTTCAACACAGCTGAACCTAAGGGGTACTTAACTAGTGGACCTCTGCAGACCTTGCTGGAAGGTAAAATCATCTCTTTGAATCAGATGTGCTGAAGCAGGGACAAATCTAAAACTTGCTGGAGACTGGCCCTTGATCTTGTTTTGAGACTGACATAGTCAGCTAGCCTGGCCTTTGCCTTCCTACGCAGTTCCGCTCAGTTCTAGTTTCCCTTCACTGCTCCATCTGGGATTTCTCACATAGACAAGGATTTCTACGGGAGAATTTTGTGGGGGCCAATCAGCAAACARAAGGCGGAGTTTTGAAYGTTGATTTCTGTGCAGTTTCTGCTAGTTTAGCAATGGCAGTGGAGGAAGTGAATGATTCAGTTCATGTTGATAAGGCTTCCAAATTAAATTAAATTTGCCTGTCAAAGCCAGCAGCTCTCATTTACAGTCGTCTAGTTTGGCTCGGTACTTCTCCTCTCAGTAGGGTTGTTTACAGTGCACGCAACTTCCAGTTAGCTTCTTAGCTTAGCCTCCTTCACAGTGGAGCTGGCACACATATGTCGCGGCCAACCGATCCAATAATTTTAAACTTCAACAGAGGCCACGCCTCCAGAAAGAATCGCTTCTCTATAGCCGAGAGTCCAGACCCTTGTACGAAGCAAAGCAAAGAACAAGGGGCTAGTTTTAACCAGGCTAATACTCAGCAAGAACAGAATGTGTTATTCTTGTTAGCCTGGATAATTTTCTTTATTTCAAGAAGTCTTAACAAGTGCAATTGTCTTATTGTCAATTGTCTGAAGATACAAACTGCAATCTAGTATTTTTTTTACTTTATTTAGATGGCTATTTTGGCAGTGTAGCTAAWTGGACCTAAACGCCATACCACACTAGACAACCTATGCCAGCTTGTGATTTTTTTTTATGTCTAAGTACTAATAAAAGTTTTGTATTTGATCAATTTGTTAGTACACACCTAGAAGAGGCTTAAAGTTGATTGTTTTWATTCCATCTCTTATTTCTTCTGCATAGATGTCTTTAAAATGTTCTTAAATTGGCATGAATTCTCTAAAATTTTACAGGGCCTTAAGCCTAAAATATGATTTTCAGCTATAAAATGACAGAAGTACAAATGAGATAATGAAATCACAGTAAAATGTTTTCTGTTACTGCAACATAGCTTTCGTCTTTGAGAGCTAAATTAGTTTAGAATTTCAGTGTGAACCACTAAGTGATTACCGATGTAAAGTTAAGCAGATGAAACGTTTGTTAGATCATCAAAACATTTGTCCAGTTTGGTTGTGTTTGAAAAGAACCACCTGAATAATCAAGGCAGCCATTTACACCATCAACAGACATATAAAGCAGATACAACAATGTAAAATCATGCACAACTCTGACCTTTTTCCTAAAATAACAACTGATCTCATCCTAAAACTGTTGCCAAAGAAAAGAAAATCCAAAATAACACAGTAGATAAAATCTGAAATACAGGTCTGCTGTTGAATATAAAATGGATTTTGTCATAAAAATATGCACAATCATATATAT
>NW_013952626.1:97683-99180 GCF_001266775.1 Austrofundulus limnaeus
TATATAAAGTTTCCATTTCTGAACAGTGAACAAAAAAAAATGTTCCTTATCAGTTGTTCATGAAAAGCTAAGCAAACATGCAGTAGTGGTTTGGGAGAAATTGACCTCATTGCTTTTTATGGGAATCACATGAAAAAACTGCACACAAACCAGGTGATACATATAAAATAATTGATCACGATCATGTGTCCCAGCATTTTTTGATAGCAGATGTTAGTGATGTTTGGTGCTCTGAAAGTATTCAAGTCTTTGTTGACCGATTTTCAACAAAAAAAAAGGGAAAAATCAGAAATGATTTCTCAGATGTTGCGGCACATAAAATTTGGAACACTTTTCTTTAGACTTCAACCTTCTGCAGCAACAAGTGTTTACAAGCAGAAAACATTCAAACAGTGCCCCAGATGACCAAAACCAAAACATCATATACCATTACATACATGTCAASTCAAGCATGGTGGTGGGGGTCTGATTAATTGGGATGGTTTTGCAGCCTCAGGACTTRGGTACTTTGCATGCACTGATGGACCATCAACTCCTCTGCATAACAAAGTAGTCTTCAATACAATTGTGAAACTTTTTGTACATTTTATTCAGGGCAGGAATTGGAAGGCCAGCATCAAATCTACAACAAAATGGCTGAATACACTTAAAACGTTAATATGTTGCAGTATCCCAGCCAAAGTCGGGACCTGAACCTGATTGAAATGCTGTGGTGGGACTTCAGGAGAAGGTTGCATAAACAAATTACTGCAAACGTCAATGAAAAGGAACAACCTTGTGAAGAGAAGGGACCAGAATTTCTCCTTTACAAAGTGAGAAAGGGATCACAAACAGTGAAGTTTCATAAGGGGATCATTTAGGCTAAAGAATTACAAACTATGCTTTGTTTTTATTAGTTGCTTGTGCCTTTTTAACTCAGTGTGTGTGAAATGTCATGTGTTATTGTTCAAAGTTGCATCCATCTATTCTAGAATCATTTCATGATTATAAGATTTATTCTACTCCATCTTATACTTTTGAACTTAATTGTCAAATTGTTTTGCAATGTCATCATTATTATATTGTATATTTTATAGTATTTTGACATGGCTGGCTGCTATAAACACAATTTATGTCATCTTTACCTGAATGATAGTAAACAGTGTTTACTGCTTTACAAAATTATTTGGGATAAATTAGCATCACTCTATGAAAACCATAAAAGATTAAGTACTTTTGAGTAGTTTCAAGAAGATCTTGCACATGAAATTAGGTCCTTCTTTGAATTTTTTTAACAGACGCCTTTTCTTCTTGGACTGACTGAAGAATGTTGAGAACATAAGAGAAAGAAGAACCTCTTTAAAATGTTTGTGGCCAAATTAAACACTAAAATTGAATCTAAGCAGCAGAAAAGTTGTCGTAGAGACGACAATCCTGTTCCTACTTGGGTAAATCTAGAGAGGAAATCAGTTACGGCGAGCTCTCTCTCTGCTTTACTTTGCTCCCGGTTACCGTTTA
>NW_013952626.1:104561-107614 GCF_001266775.1 Austrofundulus limnaeus
CTGTTTACACGAGACAGGTTTCTGAAAATTATAATGTTTACTGCGGCAAATACACAAAAAAATAAAATTAAATAAGTAAATAAATCTCCAGTTTACATGGAACTGCTGCAATAATTAACCAGACAGKGTTTCCAAATGGTACATGGTAAAGTACTGTTCCTTTAAAATGATAATATTTTGAGTCAAAACAGCAGATATGCTAAATATACATGACTCAGTCAGCCATGAACTGAGTGAGAGTGTTGTAAGTTAAGGTGTGTGTTGTGTTTGGTTGGTGAAAATGTGCACAGAAAAAGGGGGCAAAAAAATGTTTGTTTTTTATCTGGCAACCCTGGCACTGAACATGCAGTGGCTGCATGATCACAGTTAAGTTCAAACCTGGTGAATAAACTAGCGTTCCTTTCTCTGACAAGCTGCAAAGAATGAGTAACAGACAGTTTTTCAAATATGGAGGTTGTCTTTAAGGGGAAAAAAAGGACTGTCATGATTCAAAAAGCACCTCTCTWAGTGACTATCACCACAATAAATCTCAGCAATTTGAAACCACAATTGTGGGCCTGGATGCCGCCACTTACTCTGTCTATAATTACGTTTTTAAAATCCTCGTGCTTTCATCAGTCATAAGTCATCCCTGCAGTTTTCCACCGTGTCACTCATGACAGGCACTAACATCTCCAATTCAATGTTAAGAAGTGAATAACAACCTGGGTCATATGTATGTATAAAACACAAACTCTCACATGTTTTATGACTGCAACACTATAGAGCCATCCTAAACTGCATTGAAATGCATATTCTACAAAAAAATAGCAATTTCACTTCTCTGCTGTATTATCTACATGTATGTCCACTGGCTTTTTTTTTACCTTGACAATTTTAYGTATATGTTGTCTGAAAATGACAAATTTTCAGCACTAATTACCCTAAAAGTTTTACATAACTTATTTACTCCTTGTTTTTCTTCCCAAACAATTTTTCAGTCAAAACTAAACAGGCAGCTACCAACATTTGGATGGAAGATGGAGACACATCTCATTACCGTTAATGAAAAAGGAAATTATAAAAAAAAACTTCTTTTGATGTGCAGAGCAGCTTCCATCAGACTGACTTGGAAAAGTTGAATTCTGTTATTTTTCTCAGATGTGAGCAAAATAAATGCCGTGATTACTTGGGGGCAAAACAGAAGAAATTAACGTGTGTGTGTGTGTGTGTGTGTGTGTGTGTGTGTGTGTGTGTGTGTGTGTGTGTGTGTGTGTGTGTGTGTGTGTGTGTGTGTGTCAATTTGCATGTCAGTGTGATGATTTGTCAAGAACGAGCTCAATGTCATGCAAAAGAGAGAAAAAAATGCTTTATCTTTACTTGGAAATGGTGACGCTGTGGGAGAATCAACTGTAATGACTGCAATTAACTTATCAGCATATGATCCTTTGCTTCCAGAGGGAAYGAGCGAGGCGCATGGTGAAAGCTCTGTCTGTCTGCAGCTCTGAGCAGAACCTGTGGCAGCTAGTGCATACAAATAGTCTTATCATATAGAGGGGGCAGAACACAGGCAGCACTGATCAGATTTGAAATATGTGTCTGAGTCCAACGTGGCTGCTAATTCATTCAATATTATGACAAAACTGGAAACCGCATCGGCCCTTTTATTACAATCATTTGAAACGTTTTAGTGTGATCAGATTTCATGTCACCAAATTGCATGAAATAGTTTTATCTTTTCAACCTTTTAACAGCTGGACGTCCTCAATGTCTTGTGATTATTTTGTAACTTGTCCGTTTTTTATTTCGAACACATTTAGACAGTAAGTTTTTATTATTTATCCATTSATCAGAGCAGTAAAACAACTAAAACATCTACGGTATCTTTTTTTTTTTTCACTTATCTGTGGTCGGGTCACAAAAGCAACAGGTCCAAGAGGGAAGCCAAGACATCCCTCTCCCCAGCAATAGGGTCTCCCATGGGTCACTAAAAAATCTCAAGAGGGAAGCATCCTGGGCATTCAAAAGAGACGCCTGAACCACCTCACCTTTCCACGTGGAGGAGCAGCGACTCTACTCCAAGCTCCTCCTGGATGATGGARCTCCTCCCCTTATTTCTAAGACYGAACCCAGCCATCCTAARGGAGTTCATTTCAACTGCTTGTGTTTGGGATCTCATTCTTTTGKGTCATGATGCCACAGCTCAAGACCAAAGGTGACAGTTGTGCATCAAGAGTTTTAACCTTTTGGCTCACCTCCTTTTTTACAGCAGACTGGAGCAATGCCCTGATTGCTGTGAACAAGACTGACCAACAGATCTATTATCACACATGGACAAGACTCACTTGAAAGTAGATAATGAAAACAAGTGAATCCTTCTCATTTTTTTTAAATCATTGACATATATGATCCAAATTTAYCCAAATTCTATCTTTGCAGACAGAAAAAAGTTCCCCCTTTAGGTTGCAGACAATGAGAAAATCCAAGAAAATAAAGGTCAGTGCTGCCTCAGCTCTTCGGTGGAGCGTTGGCACTTTGTTAGATCTGATGTTGCGGAAGCAGCACTGTAATACCTTCCAGCTGTGGCTGCCACCGGAGATTATTTACCTGTCAGGGGAGGGGCCACACATTCCGGTACGTTGATTGATTGGTACTTTTACTGATGAGAGTACATAACAGTCCCCTGTGTTACTCAGGCTCCTAGCGTGGCTGCAGTCCTTGAGAAATGCAGTAAAAACATCCTAAGATGAGAAAAGCCAACACTTGAATCTTGATAAAGCTTTTGGACTCACTGCCTTCACTACTTTCTTTTGCAAAAAACAGAGGAAACATGACATCATGCTCTTTTTAAAAGAAGCAATATTTTTTTATAAATGTCTGTTTAATGCTATACTATCCAAATAAAGGGTTTTTTTCTTTTTCATTTAAACAACAAAAACAAACATGAAAAATAAACAAAAAAGCACGATATCATTAAATGAAAAGGAACAGAGAGAAGAAAAGAATCTTATAATACCTGCCCCCAATTAAAACAATATGTGTGTGTGTGTGTGTGTGTGTGTGTGTGTGTGTGT
>NW_013952626.1:108093-112812 GCF_001266775.1 Austrofundulus limnaeus
TCGCCATTGTGCCCCACCTCCAAGCCTGGCTCCAGAGGGGGGCCCCGGTGACCCGCGTCCAGGCAAGGGAATGCCAGATCCAATGTTTATATCCATCATAAGGGGTCTTCGGGCTGCGCTTTGTCTGGTTCCTCACCTAGGACCTGTCTGCCATGGGTGACCCTACCAGGGGCATAAAGCCCCAGACAGCATAGCTCCTAGGATCATTGGGACACTCAAACCCCTCCACCACGATAAGGTAGCAGCCCAAGGAGAATTATTAAGTCTTGAAAGTCATTAATATAATATAAACKTATAAGTTTGAAGTGACATAAAATGGTATGGAAAAATACTTGAAGTATTTCAGTAAAAATTTTGCAAACAGCATCAGTTACTGGCAGAAACAGCCATCCATTATTCGAACAAAAACCCATTATGCATTTCTGTCTCAGCATGTAGAGCAAAATGAGATGATTACAAATTTTCTCTTTCACTCACTTCAGTTTAACTTCCATCGGCAATAAAACAAAACAATATCCTAATTAATTTCGGCTCTGAATTTCAGAGTTACACAGTCAAAGTGACAGTCTGGATTATAGCTTGCAGGGCCAATCCCCAGCTGAAGCTGAAATAGAATTTAACAAGTGGATTCAATAAACATGTCGACTTTGTGCCTGTTAAGGTGATGATAAAAATGTATGAAAGTGTTTTAGGATGTTTCAATGAAATATACATGTTAAGAACAAAAAATAAATAAATGTCAAGGATAAGCACCTGAAGGAATCTACACCAAAACTTCACTAATTTATTTTTTGAGAGTTTCTATAGAATCAAACTAGTAATTTAAGTTTTTTGCTAACACAGACAAATGAACAAACATTAGCCTTTAGCAAAAAGTGGTAATAAAACATACTGACAAATGATCATTGTTGTATTTCCAGCAACATTCCTGCTGGTTTCATCAAATTATTTATTTTGTTCTTACTTTTTGCCATCATATTGGTTAGCCTTTCATTAAAAAAGAAAAAAGTTACTTATAAGCACTTCTGAGCTTTCTAGAAGCTGGCATCAACTAACGCTCTGGGTCCATCTGAGTACAGATAAGTGATGTATACTTCTTTAAGTATAAATCACTTCACATCTGGAATTAATGTGTCTCAAGTGACCACATCTCATTAGATCTCACTCCCCCTCTGTGTGTGAATAAACATGTGGATTATTTACAAGTCCAAACCACATGGTGGAGCGCCACTAAGGTCCTCATGTGACTTCATCGTCATGGCCCAACAGAACATCACAAAGGTGTAGAAACTGCCACCAAAGACTGGCCTGTTGTTTGTAACAACTTATTATTAATAATAACGCATCGTTGTATTTCTATAGACTTTCATATTTTGGGACGATCATGGCTCAGGAGGTAGAGCCAACCAAAAGCATGTCCAGAGTATCTTTGTGCAAGGTCACACATTTCCCCCAGTGCATTAATAATAAAGTGTTGCACTTTAAACACCAATCAGCAAAGGTGAATGAGTGATTGAGAAACATAAAAAGCTTTGTTGAAGCTACAGCCAATAGCAAAAATAAAAACACGTTTTGAAATTCATTGCAATGTACAGACATGAATAAATTAGTTTATACCTTTCCAGCTCACTGAAACAATACTTCCTTTCTTGTGAAAAGGGATTTGGATTAAACCAATTGTTTAATGTGTATCTGCCTAATTTAAGAATGTGATGAAGCAAACAAATATGTGAAAAGAAATAATKTACCATTTATTTTACAAAGATGTGCTAAAACAGTATGAACAGATTAGGGTAATGCTTGATAAAATGGTAACTACTACCTTATTACCATGTAATTACGTGGTAATTACTGTACAAAAGAAAACCTACTGTTAGGAAAACTACCTTTACTGGGTAACTACAATCAAATTACTATTCAATACCAACTCAACACTATATTTATAACCAAAAGAATGCAACTAAATTTTGGGGTTAGTGGTTAATTGCAATAAAATATAACTTTAAAACTGTCCAAGTTACTACTTATTTAGGTGTTACATAGTGAATTGTAATACATAACCAGGTAAGTGCTACATTACTGCAGACAATTACATAGTAAAACCGTACCCTAATTACCACGTAATGGTAATAAGGTAGTAATTACATTTATTTACTTTTTTATAACCTTGTAATTACATGGTAATAAGGGTACCGTAAAAGAAAGCGTTGCCCAAAGCAGTTGGTACCTTTAAAAAAGACTAAGAATCCTTACATTTTGACCTTAATTGGTATCACAGGTGGCTTCAAGCTCTTCATCGTCTGTTTAGTCTGTTTAAATGGAACAAACAAGCCACTGGGTAATTTGATATTTTTGTGTGCACCACACTAAACATGGAGCAGAAAAGGAAAGGTGAGAACAATCATGATCATTGATAAACAGCTTCATGTTTCATATCTGCCAATTTTAATAAAAAGTACAAGTTTTATGAGATCGTAGCCCACTTCCCAGGAGAGATGCAAGAGAAAATGCAGCCCCRTTGACCAGTTAGACCCAAGGAAACCATTCAGAACCATTCAAGCTGAACTCTAAGGTCAAGGTACGTYGTCTCTTTTAGAACCTATTTCACATTAAGTGGTTGGGATAACATCAAACAAGTTTTGCACAAACTTTAGTTCACATTTCCTTCCCAGTCCACAAAGTATCAAAGTTCTTTTTTTTCCTTCCTTTTTATGGCAAAGGAAAAATAAGCCAAATGTTCAACAAATTTCTCCTGTAAGCGATAGTTTCAGAGAGGGCTGTCATGGCAAATCTCTTCACCACCAGAACACATCATTATCTTCTGATATCTTCTGCAGATGTGTTCTCTCTGTTGGAATGGTGCTCCTGCTGTTTTGTKCCTCTTTCAAACTAACAAAGGTTTCGGACGGAGCTGCAAAGTGAGAGGAGCTACCTCAAAGGTCAGAAACAGACAACAATAACTCTCCCTCTCTCTCCACTGGGTGAATCCAAATGTTTAATTTAATAATAACATAACAATAATTTAATAATTTTATTATTTAGGTGTAAATGGATGCGTAAGTACGAATAACACTGAAGGAGTTGAACTCTCGCCAACATTGGTTGAAAGCAAAATGCTAATTCAGGTTAAGTTTGGATTTAGCTCTGGGGGAAAAAAGAGGTTCTGTCACATTTTAAATTATTTCTGACTCAAAGAAACATTTCTCCTAAAACTGATGAGTTACTGAGAGYTTTAATTTAATAGTATGGCTCATTATTACCATCATTTCTTGAGCATTTTTTATATGAAGCTTGTAAAATCAGAAGCATTTCGTATTTCTTGGATGTTGCTTAAATAGAAGGTTTAAACCATTCATGAAACAGGTATGTTTCTAATGTTAAATGTTTTAGGGTGAGGGGGACAGTAGTTATTATTTATGCTGGAGGAAAATACTTTCAGAATCAACTGACCTCCCAGATGTCTGAGGCTAGATAAAAGTCAAATGGAAAACCGGCTTTTTTTTCTCCTGACGAAAATTTGCTCTGTGACGCCAAATTCAAAATGTAATTTCAGCCATTTGCTGCCTAAACGAGCATGACAGAAAAGTAAAAGCAGATATTTCAGAGGGGAAATGAAAAACATGCGAGTGTGCGTTAGATAAAATGAAAGGGGGGWGACGGTAACAGTGACACAAGGGAAAAGTTCAAATTTGATGCGTTTAATGTATGTTAATGTAAAACGCCGTTCAGTTGTGAAAAAATAAATAAAAGACAAGATTCTGATTTACTGATAATCAAAGCTGAACTTGGCAGCTGTCTTTAATACATCTGAATAAACTCATACAAGCGGGTCCATGTTGTGAAAAAGGTTTAAGTCAATAAATATGAAAAAGAAAAGGAAAAAGTTGAAAATTACACAGGTACAGCCTGTAAAAGTATTCAGCAACAGTAGCATTGTTCAGTAAAAGTGTGCGCTACATTACCATTTGTATGATAATCACAGATTGCTTTCCTTCCTTTCCTTTGTCCCTGAATAATAAGACTGTCAGGGCTTGCTCATAGTGAATGCAATGTGTGTCACCCACCCCACCCCCCCAACAATCTGTTCAAGGTCTCCTAGTGTGTTAATGTGCTCAAAAACCTACTTATATGTTCTTATAAATGTGATTATCAGCATTCGTAATAAAAGCAGGTTTCCTTGATGATTTTTAACCCAAATAAGGCTAGAAAATCACTAAATGTATAATAAAGCTTGCGGTGGACTGAGCTGCGTGTTGTTTTATGTATAAGAGGAATGGTGTGCTGACCAGGAAGGTCACAGGACACTTTATTTTCAAATCACAGTAACACAGCAACCACTGAAATTTAGAATATGCATTATTAGTATACGCTGCAAACACAGAGGATGTGGTTCAAGAAACTGGGACTTTAAGCACTTTAAGCAATAATCACTTTTTTCACCATTTCAAAGGAGACATGACTTTAAATCCTTCTTTCTCACGTTTAAATAATTCAGTTGGGGTCTATAAAGTAGCAAGTTGTAGTTACTAAGTCCAGACTTTATATTAGGCAGCTCTGTTACAAATACTGTGATGTACTAGTTCAGAAAATATCATATCAAATAAAAAAATACTGGTTGAAAAATATGACCCAAACAGAATTTAAAGGGGCAATATCACGTAAAATCAACTTTTTTGAGTTTTATATAATGTTATAATGTTATACTCTCATAAAAAAACA
>NW_013952626.1:112895-118221 GCF_001266775.1 Austrofundulus limnaeus
ACTAAAGGTGACATAGATACTTTATTATGGTACAGTATTTAAATGTATGCCTGAGAAACACATAATATTGGCCCTTTAAAGATATCTACACAGCAGCAGGAGAAACTAAATTCAACTTTTCTTCACTTCTAGAGACTCCAAACACACAACAACATGTATTTAACAGCTAAAAAATGTGGATTGTTCATGGTATGTCTCTTTAAGAGGGTGAATATCCTCAACTAAAAGCTTCCAACAATARTGGGCACGATTCAAAATGAAACCACTGTTCAGTTTACTCACTGCTGTGAATATTATCGTTCAACAAAACAATGGAGAAAAGTCTGACTACATTTGAAAAAGTCACAATTAAAAAAAATCTAACTGCCTTTTAAAGTGTCACATTCCATTGTTATGTCAGGGTTTTACTTCAYTCCATTAAATGTCATAAAACATCACGTTCTAATTAGTTTCACTAATTACAAAATCACTTGCATWTGAATTGTCATCGCTCCAGAGTAAAAATGTGTCCGTGCAGTTAAATGTGTTGTTGGAATGCAGAACCCAGCATGTGGAGTTTTACTAATACACATGATCAAATCTGAATCATGAAACTAAATTTGTTACTGATGGCAAATACGCRACACTTTTTTGAGCTTTATCGGTTTTTACTGACACTAACTTTTTCACATCATCATAAGTACGCCTTACTTTATAACTTTAAAGTGCCGTTCCATCAGGTTGAAGGATGTATTTAAACACCTTGGCCCTTATTCTTCTTCCTGCTCTCACTCCATTCTTATTAAAATGACTTTCCTCTTTGATAATCCAAATRAGGGATTCTGTCAGACATATCATGCTGTGTCTTATAATGATGCAAACCATGTGAAGTGAAGAGCAATAGATCAACATCCTACTGCAGGAAACTTAAAACTAAGTTCTTGTACTTTGYCTAACCTCCATAGATCAAGCTAGGCAGCTTTAACAGAAAAAATATTTGATTTTTTCCAGCAGGAAACCTCAGCCCTAACTCAACAATATAMGATTGTTCTGTCACTTTACAAAGTCATGAGCAAAATCAAAACATTTTAACTAAATCCCATGGATAGTTGATTATTTTTAGTTTAGAATTAGAACAAATAATGCTCACATTATGWGTTGAAAATGAGTSTCATYRATTTCTCATCTGATTRCCTCCTGAAAAGTTCATTAGTTTCTATCCAGTGGTCCTTGTGATATTTTGCTAACAGACAAATAAGGCTGACTTCAACAGTTAAGGCAAAACAATTTTATCTAAAATCTCATGCAAAGCGTAGCATTTGGACTTTGTGTTGAGAATTATAGAGTTGTTTGTGTTTTTTATAGAGTTTTTAAAGAGTTGTTTGTGTTTTCTAATGTCACGTGGCAATCCATATTGAATTGGATTGGTTTCAAAAGATAAACAATTGTAGACTCAGTAATCACTCTCTAAATGTTCATGACATATTCTGTTAACAGACACCAGTTTCTGCAAGTTTCATCAAAGTTTGTTCACTGGTTCAGGAGATATTTTGGAAACAAACTGGCACATGAGGATGCTCAATCACTGACAGGAGAAAAGCATCCACCTTTGCCTTTCAGCGACAGATGAACCTGCATTTATTACAAGTCAGAGATGTTCAGCCATTTTTGTCAGGACATTGACCAGAAGACTTGTGGAAAATGCCTGCAAGTGTTTCAGTGTAAATACCGCAGACGTTGCAAGCTAACTCTTAATTAAAAAAATCATTTAAAATCATTTTATTTGTGAAACCAGTTTGTTTTGACCTTTTGTTTACCTTTTTTTTTCTTACAAGAAGACGTTTAAAGTTTCAGAATTCCTCTTTGTGCTTTAAGAATCTGAGTTATTGAAGGAAGAGTGCACACGAGCATCCTCTTTTTCACTCTCAGATTTGACACTGATGGATCTGAAAATGCCTTTTAACGTACTTTTTGCATAACAATATCGCTGGCAACTCCATCACTGACTGGACATGACAAAAATAACTAAATGGATGACAAAGGATGGATTATTACTCATTTGTTTTGCCAGTTATTGCTTTTCATGTGCCATTACTTATGACCGATGCAGCTATGACTAAAAACTCTACCGTTATATAGTTAATCACTGGATGGACCTTGTTAAGCCCTAAGGGCCTTTAGAGGTAATTTCCACCTGAAACTACGTACATAGCAAAATAAAGCAAGGATAGCTCCACAGTTATAATGTCTAAATGCTAACTCTTGGTACCTCTGTAAAGGTAAGATCTTAAAGATAATTTCTTAAGAGAAACCACTATTGTAACCCTTACTGTGCATGAGTTATTTGTGATTAAATAAAGAAAATCTGCATTTTTTTTAGCCTCGCCTAAAATGTATTTTAAATCAACAGTGCAAAACACAATGAAAACTCTAGCAAAAAACCAGGAATGCCCTTAGATTTTACACAACTACATCTTGAGAAAAATTGTAGCAAAGTAGGACTGAATAAGTTGAAGTATATTCATTTCACAAAGGTTTTAGTGAGCAGTGTGCCAGGTGGAAATGGCATTTTGGCACACTTTTGCCAAATGTACCCAAAACTGTGCCGAATGGGATTTTTTTACTTTATAAAAGAGAATCTGGTTTAATTAAAGGGTTGATTTTTATTGTAGGACCATTCTGCATATGACATTACCTTTTCTTTTTACATTTACACTCTGCATCATCAAAATCTACTATCACACTATTCACCCACGCGCCTACCGAAACGTAACTCCGCCTGAAAGCTTTACGCATGAGGGCTGTTATTTAAATTCTCGGTTACACACAAACTTCACGTCACCAAACAAAGAGTAACACAGTGTCAAGAATTCGTGAGAGCTTTGTCTTTTCAAAGATACCAAAGAGAGGGGTGTGGAACCAAAACTTGCACAGTAACAGATGCAGAGAACTTCCTGATACTGAAACAATCCGTGATGGTTAAAGTAACTTACAAATGCTTATATAGCTCTAAAATCATAAATATTTATCTAAAAATGATTTGGTGACTCATTTTAAGAACATTGAAGACACATGTTGTGATGGACTTAGAAAAAATTTGGGAAAACAAAGTTTTACACTTACTTTAGCAAACAACAATGCAATGATGCCATCTGCGGGCCCTGTACAGGGCCCGTAGGGTAGTTCTGTAAATCTAAAACTGATTGGCCTTTGAAGCCAGCCCATTTAAAGATGGCTGCCACCACCATCTGATCTTAAAAAACACAAAAAAACAGCAAGAATCAAGTCAGTTTTACAAATATTGTGCTAAAATTTGGTGGGGCTGTAGCTGAGAGTGCATTTACAACACATCACTGAGTGTTACTCATCGTGCAAGATCTGTGCTTAAAACCTTAGCAATAATTATTACAGTTAACCTTGTTTGTCTGTTAGCAAAATATGTATTTAACTGCGTGACGGATTTAAATGAAACTTCCAGGAAATATTCAGTGGGTGGGCCTCTACAAGGGAATAAAKTTTGGAGTCAATCTAATACAAGATGACCGCTATACGGCAAATCCACATTAGCCAACACATAAAGGGACATGGCTCTATTAATTTTACAGATAAACATACCAAAGGTTYAGGTAACATAGCTGAGTGATTCACAATGTTATTTATGATGTTTGACCAAAACAGCTACAACAATTTTTCACCATAAGATCTTAGTTTAAGGGCGACGGCTGATTTAAGTTCCAACAAGGAATCYTTCGCCTTTAAAACTTGTGTCAGATTTAAATTGTGTTCATGACACGACAACAGTCAGATTCCATGTTTTGTTTTGTTTCTTTTGAGTGTGCAAAAGTATTTATGTTAATCTACTGCTCTAAGTACTATGAAGACATATGAAGTGAATGTTATGACACAGAACAGCAAAAAAAAACTTCAAACCCACTGCAGCTTTGAAAGCCTGCACCCCCCCCCCTCCCCCCTCCAAGCTTCTTATCACAGTGGCAGGGTTGAATCCCTCAGGACGTGTGTGGCAGAGAGTCAATGGACCTAATTTGGAGTGCTTCTTCTCCTGGGGCAGATACATAGGGAAGTGGCTCCGGTTTCACTGTTATCACTCACAGAGACTGTCAAATGCTTAGTGGCATTCTCTTCATCCAATTAATTAGGACCTAAGAAGGCATGGAGGGGAACCGGATTTGGATCTACAGGGTGGTGACAGAGTCAAAGGCCTCCGCAAACACAGCCAACTTCTTATCGCACACTGGCCGTTAATGAGACGTGTGAACATGTAAAACATGATGAAACGGTGGCCAATCTCCCGCTAAAACAAAGCAATTTCCACTTAGAGAATAAATTTCCATTTTATCAAGTGGCTGCATGTGAAAAACAAACTCTAGATAATTGGAGATTTTGTTACTTTTTCTTCCATTTGAATTCGTTTCTGAGCRAGATGATGATGTCTATTTGCAGTATTTCTGTCTGCTTCATTAGCTGCATGAAATGGAGGTGACGTTCTGTCCTGCATGAAGCAGATGTTGTAAATCTGATGCAGCTCACTCAGACAGGTGCCCTCCAGCTGCTTCCTTTCTGCCGCTTTGGTCATGAAGGGTTTCCTTTCCTGGAAGACTACGGGAATCAAGTAACACACTCAGTCCTYCCTTTATAATCTCCTCATTAAAAGGCTGTACAACACAATTTGAGTAATAACCCAGTGGGCTCTTTTTTTTTAATAAAAATGTTTGTTGCATAAAAGTGTCTTGCATTGTGCAAGCGGTCGAGCAATTTTTAATTCTTTCAAACAGGAATGTTTCAGCACTTCTAAGTAAAAATGATGGGTTAACTTACAAATGTTTTATAACAATTTGTTTATTCCAGCTTGAGTCTTTTGCATTCATTTAGGAACGAATGCTCACAACTGAGAGGGTTTATAAGCTCTGTCCAGGACTGTGAATCTGACAGAAAACAGAGAATCTATTGTCCATTTAAAGCTTGGCGTTTACTGTCCTACAGGAAACTTTCTAATATAATTTAATTTGTCCCTTAAGGTTTTGGTTTGTGGATGGAAACAGGAAAAAAAACCACACATGAGAAACAGCAGGACCAAGTTTTAAGAACAGATTTCGATTTGTTTTTGTGAAAAGATTATGTTTCCCTGTAAGTTCCTGTACTACTGTCCAAAATTTTCTTATTTATAAAAAAATTTATTGTGTGTTTTTATAGTTTTTAATCTCTGCAGACATGAACTGAAAAGTTTTTGGATCTTTTACAAAAGTCAGATGATAAAAGTTTTGTTTGCCCTTCATATAAGTTTCTGTAAAAAAAAGAAAAACGGTTTAACATTTCCCTAAGTTTAAAT
>NW_013952626.1:118231-119981 GCF_001266775.1 Austrofundulus limnaeus
TCTCTCTCTCTCTCTCTCTCTCTCTCTCTCTCTCTCTCTCTCTCTCTCTCTTTTCAAAGGCTTTACAAGAGTTATAACAAAAATAAGAACGTTTGAGACAGTTCAGACTGAGAATACAACGTCTCACAAGGTCCTTGGATTGCTAGATAACAATCTTAGTCATATTTTTTTTATGATTTACTTTATATTTTTCAGTCTAGACAATAATTCAATTTAATTTTAGGGGAAACAAGCATTTCCAGTAGGTTTTTTTTAGACGTAGCGACAATGAGGCCATAAACTGATTTTGCTTATTTGATTTACTGAGGAGATGCTCCTAGGCATGAGATGGCAAATTAATTTGAGTGAAAAACTGCTTGCCGCTTTACCTTAGCTTGTCTATGGTTCAAGGAGCTTCTGATCAGAAACAAATGTATGTTTTAAGGCAGCACTATGGAGCAATTCATTTGCCTGGGAATGTAAACAAACAAAAGAGTAATTAAATCCTATAAAGTCTTAGGCTGCATCTAATTTAGTTGAGTTATTGCAGTTATGCAGCCTATTGTACGTATGCAAAACTACCGATATCAAACCGTCCTGTTAGCGAGCTCATTCATCCTGCACGAAACCCTGTTTCGGTGCCACGTTGATACGAGGCTGCAGCATCCATCACTCGAACACAATGTTGTTTTTCTGTCTTTTTTTTCTTAGCTTTGTGGCCGGTTTAGAAAATGTTCTTTTTGTATTTCAAAGTTTGCCACCAATTCACAAATATTTAGGGTGAAATAAATGGTCAGTCTATATGATGACTATGTTATTTATGACCTTACGCTAAGAGTATGTGTTGAGGATGAATTTCAGCTACTACCGCCTCAAATTTTAGCTCAAAGTGAGGACAATTAAACATGACAYATTTTTAGTTTTTGTGATGATGGGTTGTGCATAAAGTCATCTCTTTGCTGACTTAATGAAGTAAAAAAAGTAAATTTTATTCAAAGTGAAGCTCAGCGCTAAGCCAATGTTACTACATCTAAATAATAACAAATCTTAATATTAACAAGCACATACTGATCATTTTTGAGAGGATTATGCTTTTCTGAAGCTCAGCAAAGTCAACAGAACTGCAGTGCTTTCATGTTGTTATAATGACACTCATCTTAGAAAATAATGTAACAAATGCAAGTTTTTTTTTTTCTTTTTTATGGATTTGGAGTTCTGCATTTAAAATGTTGTCACGATTAGGCTGTGATATTAGTGTGGGTACAACGCATACACATCCTTGTACATCCAATAAACTGGGGACTTTGTATTGACTTCCAATTATTTTTGTAACTGCATTCATGCCTAACCCAGATTTTAACATTTTAACCCTAACCTTAAGCAAAACCTAATTCACACCACAGTAGAACTGCAAAACAATAAGGACTGAGAAAATGTCCAGTACTTTGAAAAGGTAAACATAATGTTCCTCACTTTGTAGCAGAAACAAGTACACAGGTTTGTTTTTATATCCCCACTGGGACCGTGGATTGACTTCCATTCATTTTCTGGTAATTTATACAACCTAACCCTGACCATTCACTCTAAAATTAACCTCACGGGTACCTACCTGACCCTAAAACTAACCTAAACTCAATTCACACCTTTGTCTTAAACCTTACCCCTTACCTGAAATTAGCCTCTGTACCCAATGGGGACCGGGCRTTGGTCTCCACGATGCACATTTGGCCCCCACGGGGCTGCCTTTTTCTGGAAAATGGTTCCCATGATG
>NW_013952626.1:120016-121832 GCF_001266775.1 Austrofundulus limnaeus
CACACACACACACACACACACACACACACACACACACAGAGTCAATAAGACTCAATTTGGCCCTCTGAGGCCACTACATGCATATAAACCAAGAAGCATCTTCAGAATTCCCTAAAAAGGTAAATTCACATTTTCATCCAGCAAAGCCACTAACTTTTCTCAACACTGGCAAAAAGACCCCCAAATCAAACAAAACAAAATGTACTATTGAGAAGACCAATGTGCAGACCACCAAGTATTAGGCTTTATTTTTCCACAAACTAAACATTTAATCATGAGCTACATATTTCCTCCAACGTCAACCTCACTGGCTTTTCTTGCCAAARCCTTTTTGTTGGTTGTTGCCATTGCATAACCCTCGGGCTCATCCAGTGAAATATGGGCTTTGTTTTTAACCAGCCATTCAAACAAGGGGGGGAAATGAGACACACATGCAGTACTTTTGCACTTGACTTAATCTTATGCAAATCCTCAGAAGCAGACTTTTTGTATCTTCTATATGGCGTTTATWCAAGATTTGAGATTCAAAACAACTTTAATGTCTACAGGTTGAAACAGTAATATGTTTTTGGTCTATAGTAGAGGCTCAGACACATTAAAACACATATTAAAACAATCATAAAATAACTAAAGACGTACCTACTCATAAAACCACACACTAACCATTTGCAAATCTACAATTTTTTTCCTTTGTTTAAAAGGCTGATTACAGAGGAGATCTCTGTGCTGCACGTYATCCATTTTTAAATGATTAGCTTTTCACTAGTGAATGCAGTTGATAGCAAAACATATTTATTCATAATTACAACAAACTAAAAATGAGTGACATGGTTTTGTAGCTAAAATGTAAAATGTGTTATTTACTGACCTGACAAGAAACTCAAGGTTTATGGAGAATATATTACTGAAATGGTTAAAAAAAAAAAACACACAGTTAGCATCACTATTAGCCACTAGTTCTAAATGTTTATCTAAAGWATTCCCTAAAACTTTCTTATTGTTTGTGGTTCAATTCCAGTTTTTACAACACTGCTGAAGGGTATGAATGCATTCAGCTGATATGAAATAATACCGTCTTTTATTTGGAGTCTAAAAACTTCAGCGTTTGTTTTCAGCTCAGTTTTTACTGTTTCAGATGATTTTTTTTGCGTTAATCTCTTCTTCTTTGTATTTAGCTGTAAAACACTAAGTTTGGTTGTCGGTCATTTGGCTTCAGGCTGGAAAGCACTCAAATGCTCTGCAGAAACTGAGAGAAAAATGCAGCTTCGGGCAACAAAAACTGCATTTGTGCTTTAATCTTTTACAGCCAAACATATGAGAAGTAATTTGATTTCTGCTCGCATCGTTTTATAAGACGTTGGATGCAGCAGATTTAAGCACGTTTGCTCTGCCTCAGCCACTGTCTTCAGTTAGAAAGTCTTCAATCACATTAATCTCAAAATAAAAACACACTCACTAATTAGTTGACAGGGATATTACTGGAGGCATTTGATTACAATAATGGATTAGGGCTTTAAACACATTCGTTTTCTACCAGCATACATCACTCCTAATCAATGGAGTGTCTTTGGTTTCCACCCTCCCCCAGAGGGCTCTGACAGTCGGTCCGTTTCAGTCTTTCAGACACGAAGCAACTCCTTTTGTTCTCAAACTTTATGTGCTGTTCAAAGTTATCATATTTTAATATTACACAAAGACTGTTATGCGAGGAAAGTGAATAATGTCACCGTTAAAGGTCAGAGCCATCAGACTGACTGATTTCAGGTGAATGTCAATGTGGAGATGTTGAAACTTCAGTAATTAAATAGTGCAGCGT
>NW_013952626.1:123274-127295 GCF_001266775.1 Austrofundulus limnaeus
GCAGAAGCAGTCCTCTGGAAAAATCTAACAATCATTCTTCCTTTAAAACAAACTTTTAACCAGCTCTACCAGCAAATAACTGCTCTTGTGTACTTTAATGATGGGTTAGATGAAAACCCCASAGTCTTTAAAGTTTTATGCTGCGCAGCCCCCCGAGACTCAGAGGATGTAATAAATTTTATATCGGTTCTGATCCTGTTCAGGGTGCGGGATGCAGATTCTAAGCTGACACTGCGTGAGAGGTGGATTACACCTGGGCCCGGCCATCACACCCCTTCATCAGGGTTCACACTCAGCAAATCCAGGCTCATCAATTAGTCTGACATGCAGGTGTTTGGATTGAAAACAGAGGTTCTTGGAGAAAACACATGGCGGTAATGAGAACATGCAGGGCCCACACAGGACTGACTCAGACAAGGAGCATCATTTTCCATTCACTGCACCAAGAAACACTCATTTAGCCACACTGTACTCAAAGTTTTTTAATTATTRTTTCTTCATGGCATTACATAAAATCACTCCATAGTTTTGATTATCTCATTTAGAAAACAACTCAAAGATTAAAAAGGGCTAATAGACCTATTATCAAATGTTCTGCATTTGTATTCAAATTAAAGTCTATATCTGTAAACTGCTTGGCCAAGTTGGGTTTGATTCTGTTTCTGCTGACAGAATTACTTAACTAAACATGTACTGCTACCAGGATGTCAGTAAATGTGACCTATAATTATAGTAAATGCTGAGCAGGATGGAGTAAAGGATTGCCTTTGCTCAATTTTCTGAAAAGGTTTGCAAATTTTTCTACAGAAAAACCCAACAGGCAGAATGTGTCTCAAGGCAACTCACTTCACCAGGCAGCTCATAAAAACCAATGTTGTTCCAATCTGAGGTGAGAGCCCAGGTGCAGAAACGCAAAATAATAATAATAATGTACTTAAAGAGGTTCTTAACAGAGACTACTGCAAAGCAGGGATCTGGAATAAGGAACAGCATTAAAAGAGCAGAGAGGACAAGGTCAGAAGAAAAACAGGGAGGTAAAGGAAGAGCTGACAAAGTACAAAGAAAACAAGGCAGTGTAAACGCACAAGAAGGTCATCCCAAATTAACAGCAGGTGGTAGCAATCAGCTAACTGAAACCAGGTGAGAGGTGAGCCAGGCAGAAAGCCAAGCTCGCTTGAATGAACATAGAAAAATCATTTCTAGGGAAAACAGGAAGTCAAGCAAACAGAAATGTAAAGTTCAAATCTAAAAACTAAAATAAAAACATCTAAAAGCWAAGAACATAAAAAGCCAAAAACAACACAGTAGTTTATTGTGCTCCAAGATCTGCTTATTTTAATGAACTTAAAAAGGCCTTAAGGAAGTGAGTTATGACATTTATGTTGATAAGGTCACAATGTTATTTTTTTAAAAGACTGGTTACATAGATGTTGTGAAAAATGGCAAACTTACTGTATTTTCTATTTAGTGTAGGGACGCTTAAAGAAAAAAATTATGTACTTATATAAACTAAATCAAATCAAATTTATCTGAAGTACATTTAAAACCACCAGATAAAAATGGTGTACAATAAATCCCCATAAAAATTAAATAAAATCTATATAATCAATTAAAATAGAAAGATTCATAAAGAGGAATGGCTGGTCTGAAAGGGAAGAATTTATTTGCCCCACAAAGTAATTCCTCCTTACAAATAATGTTTATTATTGCTTAGGGCAATAAAACAGTAACAATACATATTGCAATATACACATAATCAATTGAAAATATGTGCAATATTGATCGTTATGAACTGCACAGCATTCTGGGAGATGTAGGCAAAGGGAAAGGCTCGACCTCTCACAGCCCAGCTAAGTGAGGATGAGAGGAAAGGTCATATTTTTGGCAGTATTATCTAGCCTTTTTTCTCCTGTACTTGTTTTAAATAGGCAGTGTTGTATAAAGTACCTTGAGGTGATACTTGAATAAAAGTACAAGTATTTTATCATAAAAGTACTTTGGTAAAAGTTCATGTCTTCTCTAAGAATAATACTTGCGTAAAAGTTAAATAGTATCTGACATTTACTTAAGCATCAAAAGTAACAGTAAGGAGTAAAAGTGAGCCTTTAGAATGTCCAAAAGATGTTTTGGGGGAGACCTCCCCCTAATTTTTTTTCTAAATGCCATAATGACTATAATGTTACACAAAATGTTATTGAAACATTTGGATTTCACTAAACGACCTGTTACAGCTACACCTAATATCTCTGTCATGATCATCTTCATACATGTTAAGTCTGATATGTCCTGCTGCGTGACATGCTTGCGTGTTTTGTTGTTTTTTATAATAACAAACTGAAATGAAAACAAGTCAACATGTAATAGGAGTAACAACTCTTTATTTTTTTAATGTAAGGAGTAGAAAGTGTAGATAATTGTGAAAATGTGAGCTGAAGTAAAAAGTCGTCTGAAAACTAACTCACGTAAAGTACAGACAACTAATTTTTCCTACTTGAAGTATTTGTACTTTGTTACAGCTATGCAAACAGGTAAAACAATAAAACTAATCCATAATTATTAATTTGAAACACTTATGTTGTGATACATTTTTCAGCCTTATCGCACAGCCCTGTCGCTGTTTTGTTCTGTGTRTTTTTCAACTAATTTGACAATTTTAAAAGAAATCTAAAATGGTTTGTGGCAATACATTCACAATTTTTTTTACTTATCTCCAGTCATGGAGCTTCAAATGGATTTATCCTAACATCGTATCTCCCCCTGTTGGCAGTGATCAGAACAGGCAGCTCCAGAGTCTCATTGGAGTGTCAAATCTTCTGCCTTGAGGGTATGTTCTGGTGGTTTTAGCTCACTGATACGAGCTAACTCTGGTTCATCAGGAGTCTGAATCAGCAGCAGGCAAGACAAACACGACTGATGTCAAAATATAGAGTTATAATAATAGRGTGCTACAAAGTCAGTATTTTAGCATTAATGTGAAACGAGCTTGAATTTGATCACTGGGGTTTGAAGAATATGATGCATCTTGTCTCATAGATTTTTCTTGCTCTCCACACCAACACCATCTCCTCCGCACCATCCATCCTACGTGACGAAGACATGAGAGCACGCTCGGCTGTCTCTGAGTAGCCGAATGCATATTTACAATGAGATTAAAAGMAAATCCCCGTGCAAGAGCCCAGCAGGTTTGTTAAGAAATAGCATGCTTAAAAATGTTTATCTTTTAAGGATGCAAGTCATCCACCAACGTAAATAACATTACATCAGAGGATGTAACAGGATGGCAGAAGATTTTTTTTAAAAATCCTCTGTGTTGGAAAAAGTATCATGAAAGTAAACAGTCCCTTAGGAGACCTCGAAAACCAAATATCATGTAGCTTAATAAAAAAAAGGAAAGCTTTAATTGCATGAGGAGTAATGAATGACAAATATACAGTAAATCCTTTAGGCAGCTCCTAGTTGTGTGGAGTAGTGTGCCACATGAGACTGTTTCTCATGCTTTCACTTTTTATTAATGTTATAATATGCTTCCACTGCACCTTCATGCAAAGTACACTTTTTATCTATTAAATGCATTTTGTTGTGTACCTGTTGTTGTGTATTTTGGAGAAAAGTTGAATTTAGGCTATCCTGGTGCTGCATAGATATGTTTTTATTCTGTTTGGTTCATATTTTTCTACCTGTTCATTTTTATTATGTTTTTTGAACTATTTTAATAAAAATGCAATGTCATTTGAATGTCATCAATGCATGCTCCCATACAATGATGAAATTTGCGCTCTGCATTTGACCCATCACACATGAGAAACACCCAAGTGGAGCAGCGGGCAGCTATGCAAGCACCTGTGGAGCAGTCGGGGATTAGGCGTCTTGCTCAAGGACACCACGACATGTGGGCATGGCAGGGAGTCGAACATGTGACTTTCTGGTCCCAAGTTGGCTGCTCTACCACTACACCACAGCCGTCCCGCACCACAGCCTATTATGTCAAATTATTTACAACGGAACTGCCAAATAAGGACTT
>NW_013952626.1:127305-146337 GCF_001266775.1 Austrofundulus limnaeus
GAAAAGCATATGTCTGTTTTAATATTGCCCCTTTTGCTTCAATATGAAATGCTTGAGATGTGATCGAGGCTCATGCTGTCATTTTAAGTCAAAACTKCTGGAAAAATGCTTTTAAAAAGCTCTAATTTGGACAGTCAGGCCTAATTATATAATTTTCATCTGTCAAAGGGAGTCCCAGCGTGCATTTATCATGCAGATAATATCAAATCATGGACACTCACTTGGCTATTCGCTTCACAGCACTGATGCTGCTGTTGACCCAACATGAACCGGCAGCTTCTTTAAAAACACCTTTAATCTCCTCCTCAGGAGCAACAGACTTGAACTGAACATCATYGTGGTTCAAGGTTCACGAGCTCAGATCAGCCAACATGATCACACCGGCAGAGAAAACAGACGCTTARACTGAGATAAGTGCTGAAAGCTGCATGGTACAGCAGACGGGTGATAATAAATGCAAACTAGCAGGCAAAAGAATACTGTAAATCACCACCTTGAAGAAGTCTGTGAGAGATTTATAACTATAGTTTCTGTCATATTCATATGAAAAAAAAAATTTTAAAAGATATTTTGCATGTGGGTGCTTGCTTCCACAACAATTGCCAAACCTCAAAATATTTCCTTTTTCTTTTTCTCTTAAAATGAGTTTTCTTCTTTTTGGAAAATAAAAAAAAACCCTCCAAACATCATCTGGCTCTATCTCGCTGTGCTTTTATTTGTGAGCACACAAAAATCTTTCACAGTTGTCTCCTGATTTCCCCCCACCACCACCACCGCCCAGCCCACCTCACACAAAAAGAGGCAACAAAAAGCAACCCAAGAATGCCCGCGTTTAATGGCCCTCGTTTCCAGCAAGAGCTGCTGCTTCTGGAAAATTGTGGTCATTCTGCCGTTGCTCGCAGGTATCTTAGAAAAAGTGGATAAAAATGTGATTTTATTTTATTTTTTTCTCCCCCTCTGTCCCAAAATAAGCTCTGGATGTTACAGAAGCTGCTCAGAATGTGTTGAGTCATCCAAACAGATTGTGTTGGCTGACCTTTTTGCAGTTTGATCATTTTTGGTAATTAGTCTGAATGGATGATGAAACAAGCAAAAAGCTGGCAGCGTCAACAAATAGCACTAAGTGTTTTTTATCACGTCCCCTCTAAAATTCATCGTGAATCTCAGGGTTGTGCATGAAGAAATGTGAAAATGTTATTGTGCTTAACCATCTGGCTGGAAAACATCAAACTCTCTTTTTTTTCTTCTTCTTCTTTTCAAATAAATTACCAACCAAACCATTTTTAAAAAGTGTTCAAGTTCAACAAACAGAGACTACTCAAACAGTAAACCGTTTCCGTTCAGTATGTCTTCCTGGCATCTCCTTTCATGCCTTTAATGAATGACTTTAAAAGAGGATAGCTTATTAATAATTAATAACAGGGTTAAGATATGCTCTAATGTCTTTTACTGCCTGTGTTAAGCAGGAAAGTTGGTGCCAGCTGAAGAAAGAAAACAGAAAAACAAACTCTGCTGATGCTGTGGCCATCAGAGAATGTAATCACATAAGTTTTCACAGAGACACCATCAGAATGGACACATTTATCTCGCTGAAAGAAAGAAGGGGGAAAAAACACAGAATGAACAACATGCGCCTCTCTGTTCTCAAAGTCTGTGTACTGTTGCCACAAAAATCAATATTCCAGCTTCATTCAGTTACACAGAGAGCAAGTAGCTCAGGGATGACTGATGCTCTGCTGCCAGTGGTCATCGTGGAGGATTAACCAATAAAACAATTCCACCAGAAACACCTGATATTCAGTGGAGGAATAAGAAGACTAGATGTAATGGTTGTGCATACTGATTTACATAGTTGCATTCACTACGTTCAGTGAACGCAGAAAGAAACGTCCACACAGACGTGCGTGCGCACAGATGCCCAGCAGCGAACACGCGCACTTTGGCACATGCGTGTGAATGGGAAACTACTTTACGTGCCTGAATCAACACGTTCATCTGATTTGTGACCTTTTTTCCCTTTGATATTTCATTTAAACGCAGCAACAAARATCCCACAATTTTATGCAGAAAACTCGAGATGAAGTCACAGATTTTCCGTCACACCCGAGTGAAGCAAGTTCTTTTGCCCGTTTCCTCCCACCGACAGGTAACTTCAGACACATTTAGTCGATTAAAGCAAGTTATTTCTTACCAAAAGTTATGAGCATGAACAGATGAACTCCCCACAGATCCATGTCCGTCAGAATTTCAGCTGATGCGTCGGAGCTACTTCACCCACAGCGGGATATTCACAAGGTAAAAGGATGTCCCGTTGCGCGTTTGGAAATCCTCATTTGCGCAAAGATTTTTTTTCTCTCGCTCTTAAAGGGGGCCCTTTTTGCAGATTTAGAGCTGGTGCGGTGTTTCGATGTGTCTCACATTCCCATCAGTTCCCGCGAAGGCGCTCTGATGATGGTCGCGCTTTTGCGCAAAGACGCAGCCATGCGTAATGGTGCGAGTGAAAGTTGCCCGGTGCGCTGCGCCGTCCGGGATGCGCCGCGGGGAGGCTTCTGTGGGGGGCGCGTCGAGGGTGGTCGCAGAAGTCCTTGAGAGTCCGGTGCTGGAGAGATGCTGAGCGCTGGGAAGCGCCGAGGAGGTGGGAGAGAGTGAGAAGTGTTTGTGCAGGAGGAGACATTAAGCAGTCTGGTCACACAGTCAGGGATTAGCCGCGATGAAAAGTGACTTAATGGTAATTCTGCAACGGAAACATCATTATCTTCTACCCCGGAGATCTATAGTGTGCTGTGYACACTGGTTTATTAGGCTCATCTTAACCTTATCTTGTTCAATTTACTTGAACTTAAATATCATCTTATTTTGTTATTCGCTTCATTTAATTCCTTGTATTAATAAATAAGTAAAACATCTAAATAATGTTCTGTTAAAATATTTGGAAGTATTTGTGAGCTAAAGGTTTCCTTTTCAGAATCATTTCTATTTATTCCCTTTCTATCACCTCAAGGTCTAATACTCAGTTTGCTTACATAATATGATCTTTTTTTTTTTTTTTTTTTTTGTCCTTGTGTGGTTTTTAGTTTTTCTGTTAAGGGTAGAAAATAAATGAGCTGCAGATGAAAGGTTTGTTGATACTTCGAGTTGAAGCTGAGGATATGTTGAAAACCTTTCGGTGTGTTTGCACTTAAATGTCTTGTTGCAACTTTGGGACCCCCGACAATCACATGTGCTGATAGAGTTCATACAGGACTCCAAGAAAATTAAACCAAATGGTGAGTCAGTTACTCCTCTTGACCTAAACTGTATTTYGTTTCTTTGCACAAAGGTTTTCGGCTTTTAGTCCAAATTTGTCAACATGCACTATGGAGCTCAGACAGTACAGAAGAGATGAGCTAAAGTGCAAAAAAAAAAAAAAAACTGTAAAGCTCTTTTGGTCAAATTGGCTGAGTTGTAGTCTTTTTTGTGTTTGCTAATGTTGATGAGATGTCCAAAATTTAATGAGTCATWGATGCACATTTAGTAAATGCTACTTGAAAGTTTCATTCATCATGTGCTTCATGATATATTGTGCTAACAGACAAACAGGATGACTCCAACAGTAAATGTCAAAGATTGAATGAAATATATTGCTCAATGAGTAGCAGTAGACATATCTGTTGTGAAATACTCTCAGCTACAACCATATTTAGCACAATATCTTGTAAATTGAAGTTGACTGTGGCAACTATCTTGACTTGAGTTGGCACCAGTTAGAGGTGTACAACCAGGGATTTTTGTGGGAATGTTCATTATCCAGTTTTCTTCAGTATGTTTTTTGGCATGTATCATGTCTTGCAAAWTTTTTTAACTATATAATACAGCTCATGTATCAAAATGTTCCGCTCCTTCAGGACATTCCAGCTATGTTTTTTGCTTTTTCAGTAATTTATATTTTCTGAGATATTTAGCCTTTTTTGGTCATTTTTRATTCTCATTTCTTCTCTGCTTTGTCAGCTACATTTTTGCTCTTTCCAGCTTTTCTGCAGTTGTACTTTTCTGTTCGTCTTCTTGCCAATTTAATCATTTTATACTTCTTTCAGCTCTTTGCTACAATCKAAGCAACTTTTTAGCCATTTTCAGATCATTTTAGCTGTTTTCTTTATTTGTGATCATTTCAGCTGCTTAATTTAGCAAATGTGCTCTTTCTGCTTCTTTGTCCTAAATTCAGCTACTTAGCYTTTTTTCTGCTAATTTAGGGTTTTGGGCAATCGTAAAACAAATTGCAGAATGTTTTTATCCAGCTTGTTTWTTCTGCAAAAATATTTCAGCGTGAAGCATTCCTGCCACATTTTTGCAGAAATTGCTAATTATCTAGTTTCTTAAAGGTTTGAATAAAATCTGTCCAGTGGTTCATGAGATGTTTTGCTAACAGACAGCCACAGTTGTCTTTAGATAGTGAATAATATAATGTATACAACTGTCTAATGCTTACTGTTTGTGCTCAGATCTTGGCGATGAGTCTCATCTACAACTTTAATAAAGTTTACATATCTAAAGCATTACTGAGTTGTGGCATATTTGTAGTTTTTAGTCAGTTGTTTATGTCAGCCATCTTGAATTGAAATGACTCAAAAGGTAAAGTTTAGTTAGTCAGATTCAGATGTGCGTTCACTGATTACTCTCTGCAAGTTGCATTAAACTCCACCCAGTTATTTATGAAATAYTTTAATAACAATCAGACACTCAGACACACAGACACTGGCGAAAACATTATCMCTCTGCCTTCGCCTTTTACGGTGGGCTGAAAAACCAACACAAAAAGACAGACGATGACTCTCACAGTTTTCATCATCTTTCCATTTTTATGTTTCGGAGGAGCACCTCAGTAGATCAGGATCGTTTGGATTTTATTGGCTCGTTTCTTTTTGCCGCACCTTCAAAACAGCGACAACAGACGGCGTTTCCAGATGATTTGTGCAAACAAAGCTGGTGAGGAGCAGATAACAAAGGGTCACCATGTTGGATCACCCAGGCGCAGTGTGCGTTTTACTGTATGTGTGTGCAAGTGGCTGTAAACCAACCCATAGGCTCAAAAGGATGATCCAGCTTTGTTCAAAGACGAACTGAAGACTTCAGTTAAGCTATTTCCTCTGCTGTAGTTCTCCACTGGACTGACGGAGCGGGCAACATTATTTCAAGCATTTAGTTGTTTCAGATTTTTTCATTTGATGCTTTTTTTATCTTTTTTGCTGAAGAAACAAAATGAAAACACTAAGTGTGAAACGTCTTCACGCCTGAACGATTGTAATTTTCCCTCTCTAACAAGCTTGCTGTGAGCAGATCTGGAACAATATATTAAACATCTCCATTGGGACTTGGCGCGCTTAAACATGGGGAGAAAGTCTCTGAAGCTGCTCTTTGAATCTTAAAGGAACAACTTTGTGCCATGGGGATGTCTTGGTAAAGTACATATTTGCACTATATAGCTATAATTCAAGTCAGCATTAAAACGGATGACTAAAAAAAGACATGAGGAGAGAAGGTATTTTATGTTTTTTAACCAGTCTCTGCATTAGTCCCAGTGGGACTGGATGGTAAAGAACAGACAAACTAATGTGATCTGAATCACCTCAAGTTTTCTTGTGCAATGTGCCATTTCTGTCTCTTAAACAAGAAGCCCGAGTTTCCCCTGATTAATTTGACTATTTTGTCCCATAGATGCCAACAGGTTCAAGATATTTTACCCGTCTAATGTTCTCTCAATTTAAAGAGAAGGTGCAGTGTAAACAGGAAAGATGGACAGCTCTCATTTCTTTCTTTAGGCTAACGGACATTGATTTCCTTTCTTTGTGAGCCATAGCAGAGGACACAACATTAATCAGTAATTAGTTACTTTACCTGGAATCATTCATGTGTCAAAGCAATCAGAACTGTAAATATTCATGGAAACCAATTAGCAGCTGTTGTGATTGCCAGATGCTTTTTTAGTGATTTTTTTTTCCAGATTTAGATTTATTTTATGTAAGATGTGTGTTTTAAGCTTTCAAAATGTCTTACAATTTATTTTATAGTCTTCTGTGCTGTTTGTCCTATCATTCTATGTAGGCAAATTACGAGATGGAGAACAAGAGTAAAAGTAAAAAATCTATTAAATTCTTCAAAAATAAGAAAGAGTGATGCTCCCAGTTAAGGAGCTGTTCTCTAGTTTCTTTCTTTTTCTTCTTTTTTTTTTTCCTGATTTAGGGTACAGCCAGCATCGCTTGGCATCCAGATCCTCCCATTCTCAGTAAGCGTTTGGAGAAGAGAAGGAACTGTCAAAAAGTACAAACAAAACGTGTTTGGTCAATGGGTGAGCGGTGTGCCAGATTAATTAAAAATTACACCAGCAGAATAAATCACAAATATGAGGGCAGCTGTCAAGGTGGGTACACCGTGGGTGACAAAATAAAGCGCACGGCCTAGAACATGGTTTTGCAAGCCGAAATAGTCCAGGATTTTCTAAATGTGGGCAATGCGAACACATGGCTCACTTGTTGCTTGGTCATAAACACTTGGAAATCAGTGAGACTGCAACAAGATTGCATATTTTCTCACAATTTGGAGTCACCAACAGTGTCCAACAGCCAAGACGTCCCAAAGAGATYCTAGCTTTACTGCAGAAGAGACTAAAAAAAACTTGTCATTGCTACTAAAATAAAACTACAACCCCTGGCAAAAAGTATGGAATTACCAATCTTGGACGAGCACTGATTCAGACATTTCATTCTGTAAAACTAACTCAGATCAAAAACATGATACAATAATAAGGTCATTCCGAAGCGCAATTTGTTGGCTTTCAGGAACACTCAAAGAAATGAAGAGAAAACATTGTGGAAGTCAGTGAATGTTACTTTTATTGACCAAGCACAGGGAAAAAAGTATGGAATCACTCAATTCTGAGGAGAAAAGTATGGAATCACCAGTCTTAGAAGAGCACTCATTCAGACATTTCATTCTGTAAAACAAACTCAGATCAAAAACATGATACATGAACACGGTGTCCTTATTTTCTACCTCCAATTTGAGTGATTCCATACTTTTTTCCTCAGAACTGAGTGATTCCATATTTTTYCCCTGTGCTTGGTCAATTAAAGTAACATTCACTGACTTCCACAATGTTTTCTCTTCATTTCTTTGAGTGTTCCTGAAAGCCAACAAGTTGCACTTTGGAATGACCTTATTATTGTATCATGTTTTTCATCTGAGTTTGTTTTACAGAATGAAATGTCTGAATGAGTGCTCATCCAAGACTGGTGATTCCATACTTTTTTCCAGGGGTTGTACTCTTAATGATGGTATTGATGCAATAATTGTCAGTTATGTTCTTCTAAGATAACCTCAGCTGACAAATTTTAAAAACAAAAACTTGCTGGGAAGCAACCATTTAGCATGATTATGCAAATAAAAGTTACTTTACACTGGGAAACCCGTTAGCTGCTGCGTATTAGCTAGATCTTGCAGCACTATGGGAGATGAGTGCAGCTATGTAGCATGCTTTTAATTTGTCAGACAGATGTACGCCGCCGTACAAAATGTGTCTCCTGAGATAACAGCGTGTCCCAGGAAGCTGTCATAGCGAGTCAGCAGGCACAATAGCGCACCTTGAAAGTGAAAAACCTTAAACGGAATTAAATTCCAGATTTACACCTCTGCTTTCCCCACCGCAACGCTGGCAAATTCCCAGTAGACTATAACGAGGTGGTTATCGGCCCATCATCGGTGATTTACTAATGAGCCGCGCGTGGAACCAACATGTCGCTGAGCTCCGAGCACAACCTGAGTCATCTGGACATAAACCTTGGTCTTTCACTGTTTGGTGTCACTGAGGCTCAATAATGATGAATAACTCACTGATCCTGTTTTAGTATTTGCATAAATCAAGAAAGTCAGGGTGATGTCAGTTAATAAAAAATGTACACAAACTTGAATAAAGGACTAAGCAGGCGATATTTGTGTCAGTCACCTGTGTGGATGCAATATTCCACTGGGTTTAATTTTAAGTGTGTGAAAACTGACTTCTTTACATATCACAATTTCTTGCAAAACTAATGCTGCCAGCTCCTGTTTCTTGTTCATATTAAAATAAATGTATATATTGCAGAYGTTTGAGCATCGCCCAGGTTGAAATATCCAACAGAATAAACACGAAACCTCCATTGAAATGCCATTACTCCACTGCCCGAGTTCAGATGTTTGGCATGAGGGCGTGCATCAGCTGTCAARCATCTGACATTCACTGAAGAAAGCAGGTCTTCAGCCAGAAATTATGCCTTGAAAGCATGTTACTTCACCTTCTTTTAATTCATGTCACCATTTTTGAGACATTTATGTTGACTGTGAATCAAAAAAACAAGAAAACAGCTCCTTCTTTTAAATAAAAGTGGATGTAAAAGGTTTATGTTGACTAAATGTGTTCAGGACTTTGTTTTATAGCTTGAAACATTTACATAGTTGACAGAACAGGACATGAGTAAACTGATCCCAGGATAGTTATGTCACATCTCTGCTTGGTTGCGAACAGTGYAGTTGATGTTCTCTGTGGCCCCTCTAACACCCTTTTTCTCATTCTGCCCCTCTCCARCAACCATGAGCGTGTTAATATAGAGCAGACATGAAACAGTTTGCAGGAACTTCATTTAAATGCCAGAATTGTCTCATTCTGGAATATTTGAAGAGGCTTAATATGGTTTAGTGAGGCTTAAAATCCTGCAAGCTAGCCAGTATTAGCAGCAGAGTCTCTTTTTAAAAAAAGGCAGGGATGGAAAATCCAACCTGTCATCTTTAGTGGTTGATGAAGAGAGACTTGAGTATCTGTCAAAYATGTCGGGAAGTCGAGGTGTGTGTTGTCACGGCAATCCGGGAAGGCTGCTGCACAGGCCGTGCCAAAGTAGAGCAACTCTGCACTGGTGCTAGACGGTGCGGCGGGCATTTGCACAGACGGTGACTCTGTTTCTTTTCAGTGCAACAGATGGTGCTGCACACTGGAAGGTTATATTACTGCCCTGTGGATGACTTGTTTTTGTCCGAAACTTAATTTGGACCACTCAGTTGCATACTCAAATACACACGGATGCATGCAAACTCAAATGCATGGAAAAAACTGTTCAAAGGATTTATTGATTCGTTGGAAAGGCAGCACAAAAAAAAAAGAAAACTGTCAGCAAGTTCTGCTGCTGTAACTGATTCCCAGCACCAAGAGGTTCCCTCCTAATCCTATCTTTAGGTCCCAAATGCTGCAGTTTATTATCACTTGTCATTAAAAGTGAAGACAAAGCAATAATGTTTTTGCCCGTGTCTGTTTGTGTGTTCATTTGCAAAATATCTCATATGGCAATGGATAAATCTGAATGAAGCTACCAGAAAGATATAACTGCAATCTACAATCAGGGCCAGCCCAAGGCAATTCGGCACCCTAGGCAAAGATTTCAGGTGTTACCCCTTATGTAATTTCCTGAATCTCATTTTACAAACATTCACCGACTAATTTAAATTGTTTTGTCTTTGATATTATTTTTTTATCTCATCCAACTAAAATAATTACCAACATATTTCATTTGAAACAGAATATAAGAAGTCTACCTCATACCTGCCAATATTTTCTGACAGCAATAAAGAACATCTGTTCATGTAGCAGCTGTGGAGTGAAGCAGTTCTAAGGGGTCCAGGAAATTCCCTCGGAAWATTTTGTAAAAAATCTGCCTAAAACTAAGATTTTCCAGCCATTTGAAGAGCATTTTTACTAAATTATTATGATTAATAAAACARCATAAAATCAGTATTTAATGAAGGTAGAACACTAAAAAACAAACTTTAACCTGATATTTATTCAATATCATGATTGAAACTTCCATTAACCTTATTTTGGTTTCAATTTACACACTGAGCCCCAGTATAGTCTTGACTGCATCATATGATACTTTTTTGTCCCCAATTTGTGGTGCTCCTTAAATGGATGGCACCCTCAGCATTTGCCTACACTGCCTATGCCACAGACCGGCCCTTCCTACAACTGGGTTAATTTGTATGGGATAAATCTTGTGCCAGCAGGAATTGAATTTGAATTGCTCAGATTGAATTTGAATGTGTATAATTTGAAATAGAATGCATTGGTTTGAAAATAAATTTCATTAAACTGAAACTGAATTTAATGATTTCAAGCTGAATTTAAAGTTTTGAATTTGAATTAATTTGCTTAGAGATTTTAGTTTGGTTTGTTAAAAATTTAATTTGACTACTTTCACTTTCAGTTCCATTATTCAGTTTCAGTTCCTAAATTCAAATTTTTGTGCYACACATCCTGGTCCTTGAGAAAGCCAGCCAGAGTAATCAAAAACAGATTGACAAATTTACGTTTGACTTTGGTAAAGTTTCCCTTCTGTATGTAACAGAGTTGATGCAATCCACGTACAAGTGACAAAAACAAAGTTATTTTATTGCAGTGATTAATTTTACCTATATGTAGAAAATGTTACATTTACATACTGTCATGGATCAGTCAGCAGCAGCATCTGGTCAACATGGGATCCATGATGTGATGTAAATGTAACATTTTCTACATATAGGTAAAATTAATCACTGCAATAAAATAATTTGGCTGGCTTTGTCATTTTTACTGTGGACTGCATCAACTCTGTTACMTTACAGAAGGTAAGCTTCACAGAAGTGAAACACAAATATGTGAATCTGTGTTTGATTGCTCTGGCTGGCTTTCTCAAGGACCAGGATGTGACACAAAAATCTGAATTTTAGAACTGAAATTGAATTATGGAACGGAAAGTGAAAGTAGTCAAACTGAATTTTTAATAAACCAAAATACAGTTTCAAAGCAAATTAATTCAGATACAAAACTTTAAATTCAGTTTCAAACCATTAMATTCAGTTTCAATTTAGTAAAATTCATTTTCAAACCAATGCATTCAATTTTAAATTATGCAAATACAGATTAAATCTGAGCAATCCAAATTCAATTCCTGCTGGCACAAGATTAATCCCATAAATTTGGAGTCAGTCCCATTAAAGATGGCCACGACAGCCAATCAAAATTAGATGATACAAAAATGGCTAGATCTTGATCGGTGTTGTAAATTTTGATTTAAACTTTAGATGTGTTAGTAGCTGAGAGCCATCCTCAACACATAGAGTCCTACATGTGGGTTGACATTGTTGCCCAAAATTTTGAAATTAAATAAAAAAAAAATAAATAAAAAAACATTACACATCTTGCGAGACGCAGCTGTGGTGGTCATCTTGAATAAGAATTATRTCATAAAAGTTGGTGGGAGTTTTTTCAAGAAATGCTAGACCTTTAATCGGATGTAATGCATATGAAGTGTGTTTTTATAATTCCAGCACTTTTTGTTACCCCACCTCAGGCTTTAGGAATTATTGCTCAGTAGAGTGCAGAAACCAGGTTACTATACGGCTGCAGCAAATTTATGAATCCTTTCCCCCTTTTTCAGTCGAGGCCATCTATCTCTGTGGGAGTTTTAAAGGGGTGATAAGGTTATCCAGGAACATCTTTCACTGCTTCCCTGACGTTCCGTGTGGCCAAAACAAATCAGGTGGCAGCTGGATCAACAGCTTTGTGTTTTAACTCATCTCCGGGGATTTAGTGAATGTGAGCGCAAATTTAAAAAAAAAGAGAGAGAGAGAGAAAAAAGGGAAAGGAAAAGTGTGGGGGAGTGCAAGTGCATGAGCAAAGGTGTTCTCTTGAGTTTTCAGTGAGAATTTACAATGATCCAGTCTTTTCAAGCGAGATGTGCTCAGCAGATGTTTTGCAGGAAGAGCTGCTGAAAACCATCGGAAAGTATAATGTTCTCACGATGAAATATTTCCAGCTTGTGGGAGYCTGTGCTTCAAATATAAGTCATAATTTCTCCCACTCACGAGAATGCTTTACCTGACATTAGACCTTTTATTTTTGACAACTGCATGATAAAGTGGTACATGTGTTCATAAGAGCATAATGTAACATGAATACCACTTGATTTATAATGCAGTAAATATAAAAGACTATTACGTTCCTGCATATTTTTTCTACATGTGGTGAAAAGAACAGCTGAATGTTGATTATGATTTAAAAGGTTCACCTGTTGCAATCAAAAAATAAAAGGCTAACAAGAAGCTAATGCATCAATTTGCAACATATTACATAAGTGAAGCATGAAAGGTTGCATGTTTCCAATCAGAGTGTGAATAAAGATAAAATTTAGCTTAAAACACTGACACTAATTATAGTCAACACTTCTGTTATTAAAATATCTCATGAACCCAAGTAGGGGTCTCTGCAGTACATGGGGGAGTTTCTTGGCTGTCTGGGCGGAGTTTTAACCACGGTTGGCCGAGTTTGGAAGATATGCAGAGGTTTTTGAGTGGGCGGAGTTTGGCAAAACCGTGATTGGTCAGATTGACTTGTTTTGTGGGGCAAATTAAACGATGAAGTAATGGTAATAAGCATATTGTGAGCAATTTATTGGCTGTTTATTTAAAACAGGACAATGCCTCAAATAAAAATAATAGGGAATATGTAAATAATCTATTGACTTAAAATTTTGTGTGACTATCTTCCTGTCTTGAGCTATGACAAATATTTATATTTAAAGTTCCAGTTTTTCAGTGTTTCCTGGTTGATTGACTGAGTTACATGTCCCCGCAGCTGCCCAGCATTCATCCAACCAATTATTGTTATGACTTCTTCAAACCCCGTCCAAAATAGTTAGTCTGACCAATCACATCTTTACCAAAATCCTCCCGCAAAAGTCAAATAGATCGATTCTATTTTTGACAAACTCCTGCCACGCACTGTGGTGTCTGCAGAAACCCTCTTCTCCATAAACCATTGAATAACTTTTAATGAAAATCTATGGTATAATACAGTGTATGCCCACCACAGCTAATCAACTCCTGCCTAACCATATTTACAGCTACTGAGCGAGGATTTGTTGGTAGTAACTGAGAGTCATCCTCAACACGTCCTCTGAGCAGTAACACATCTTATAAGATGCTCCATTGGCTTCCTGTCATTTGTTCCTGGAGCATACTTTTCTTTTTCTTTTTTTTTTACTCTATCTGTTCCTTCATAATGAAATGAAAATCTGTTTAGGAAAAACAAGTGATGTAAAGATCCAGATTTGTTGTCTAAACTTGTCAGCTCTTCCCCCCTCTGGCTCAACTGTCATGTCTTGTTTTAGTAACATTGATTTGTTGGGCCACCGTGGGCTGCTGATTTATTTAAATGTTGATTTTGTTTTGATTTTTATAAGTGGGACACATAGAACAGAATTCCAAACATACAGAACAGCAAAATAAAACATTAAATTAAAAATGTTAAATAGAAATGTAATATAAACTAACTCAACACATGAAATACAGTAATCTATCATTTAAATGAAGTCAATGTGGACTAAAATCCCAAGAGATTTAAGAATGGTGGTCAAGCCTAACAAAGAACTTTGAGGACATTCATGGATCTCTAGCCATCACACTGTTTTTACTCAGAGGGGACTCAGACAGAAAATAGCTCTCTCCATTAAAACATCATGGGGGGTTGTGTTATTAATGATCCTGAAACAGAGAAATACGATCGAGCAAACTGAGCTGAATTTAATGTGTTTAAAGTTTATCAGACGTCAAAATACTCCACGGCAGTTTATGATACCATCAAACATTATCACTGAAGAACCGGCTGGTTAACGCTGAACCTTGACAAATGATATTAGGTTGCTTGACAGGCAAAAAAAACTGTTTAAGGTTCAACTCATTTGCCAACGACCATATGGCTTGTTGTTGCTGAGAGTATTGGAATATATCCTAAAGGTTTTGGATCCAAGTCCATGATCTGAGAAAAAAAGATATTTTTCGATGTTCACATTAATGCAGTGCTTCATATTTATGCAATAAAATTTGCAATTGTTTTTCTTGTCTTCTTTAACTTTTTATGGACTTTCCCCTGTGCCGGAGTACAAATTGTGTTGTCTAACAAGGCTTAAACTAGGATGAAAATTTAATTAAAACCGGTATTAAATTGTTATATCAGCTGACTCTGAGAACAATGTTGCGCCTTAAAAGTGGTTCAAGGCATTACTTGGACAATGACTTTCTCAAACAGTGATTCTATATAAGCTAAAAGTATTGTATGTAAGTTGTATCTCAACATTTGTTAAAGTGGAAAAAATGTCATGAAAACCCAAAAAGTCTGAGAGATGGATATCCTCCTTTTACAGGCTTGTGTTATTAAAAAGTAAACACTACAAAGTCCAGACTGCAGTCAACATGTAGGCTTAATAATTTATTGCTGGCTTGATGTGAAGAATGGGTCTGGTTGAAGGCCATGAGCTGTGTTTTAACTCTGACCTGACTGGGATGCAGCTTCACTGAGGTTTTCTAAGCAGGTCATGTCCCCTGGGAGCAGAACGCAATTAGACAAATTAGAAGGCAAAATCTGGTGAGGACAAAGGTCAGGATGGGAACTAATGCTGTTTCTCATGCTGCCTGTAAAACAAACAGCTCGGCAGCCGTGTTGTTTCTCGCCGTTTCAAATTGAAACCCTGATTAAAATGGCTGTCATGGCGCCAATAAATCTTGTGTCAACAAAGTTTAACTGACACCACTTTATTGCTAACTTGTCCGACACCTTCGCAGATTTGTCAAAGATATGCAATAATGCCCTAGAGCTTACGTTTCTGTTATTTCATGGAGAATTTTTGCATTTTTATTATTTATTCTGTCCTGAACCTTTTGTAGTCGTCGCCGCTGTCATTCTCCCCCTCCCCCCCCCCCTCAAACAAGCTGAAGTAGCAATTTACTTTGTGTCCTTTTTTAATGGGCTTCGAAGTGGGTGGCTGAAGTCGAGTGTCAGCTTTCTGCAGGAAAATGATGCTTCGGTTTATAATATGTGCTAAACAAGTAGGTATTTAGGAAATTAGCCATTTGACAGTGAAGATGCGTGCAAATGTATAAACACATAACCATTTCCAGGCTGCCTTTTTGTTTTTCAGTGCATTTGTTGATGTAACAACAGAGAATTGAGTAGCTTCCTTTTTGAGCTTTTTCTAATCTTTGTATAAAATATTTAATTCCCTCAAGTTTCTGCCATATGCATGCTGTGTGTTAGATGTATGGAAGCGCCGTTGTATATCAGGTGTTTTGTTGTTGTTTTAGGCCTACGGCAAAGAGATGTTAGGCTTCAACTCACGCAGCTTTCAGCCCTATAGGTTTATCGTTGTTCCTTGCATTGCTTATCCTTGCCTGAGGTCTTTATGAATATTGCACCGTACTATGTTCTATGGTAAACTCCATGATGTGAGGAATGCATCCTATTACTTCATGAATTATAGATAGGGGTTATTGAAGGAGGGTAGCTCACATTCAGTGCGGTTTTCTGGTTCAGATTTTGGATAAAATCAGGATTTTTTTGCCAAATTTCCAAAAGCAGTACTGTATTATTTTTCAATTAAGAAAAGCAAAGGCTTTCACTTTTTATCATTTTTACCTCTTTGATAAACRTTGCCATCTATTAATCACTGCTTCTGTTTCACGTTTTCCAACCCACCAACCAGACACTGCAAACATGACTCATCTTAAAAAATAGCTAAATATATTCACCCTCGTGTTGCCTGACTTGTCAGAGTCATCGCTATCATTCATGCAACACTTTACCTTTTCAATGAGCAGGAACTTTAAATTGTCATGAGAGGGAAGTGGAAAATGGATGTCCTGAATAAATAACACATTAAAATAAAGCTAATCAACCAAAACAACTATCTAAACAGAGTTTCTGCCATTTTTGTTAAAAGAGAGGTGTTGTGTATTTTCCAGGCACAAAGTTCAATTCTATACCACAATCAAGTAACTGTGTTACCTTTAGCTGTTATGAAAAAAACAAATATCAAAATAAATTTGACTTTGCATCACAGCCTATCTAAACTTTTTGAACTCGGCCTCTGTCTCTTTAAGAGTCTCCTACCGTTTCTGACACCCCTGCTTCAACACGTCTTCTCTACAATGTTTTGGGGGAGGGGTGCTCTGTGGGGCGGAGCTTGGCTGAGCTTCAGGGAGGAGCTTTGGGTAAATAAGCGGTGCTTTGTACCAGCAAGCATTTAGGCACCTCCACATGGTTACCAGAGGAGATTCAAGGATTTCTTAAACATGCATGAATGAGTCTAAGCAACTCCCTCCCTTAAAGGGATCCCAGATTAGTTGTAACATTAGACTTTATTTGATAAACAAATATTTTAACTGTAATATAAAGACTGTAAAAAATACTGTAGGATGTTTAGTTTTGTAATTTTTTCAAAATATATTTTAACACGGACAGAGCCATTTTATTTACATGCAAATCATTCTGGGTAAATGATTACGTGGATAGATCCTCGGTATGAGCGAGCTATATCCACCCTGAAGGTTAATCTTGGACAATATCTGACGATTGACTCTTTTAAATGAAACCAGAGAGCGTTGACAGAGAAGAAGGTAGAAATGACTCAGCCTGCAACTGAAAATGTGGATGGAGGGCAACAGAGCTGCTTCATGGAAGAAGAACCTCAGCTTAGACTTTTAGCCTTTGCGCTAGCGCCGATGCTATATTGCCTTATATGTATTAGCTCAGCGCTAGCGCGACAAACAAGCTAAACTGAGGTCCTCCATCCATATTTTCAGTTGCAGCTGAGTCATTTTTGCATTCCTCTCTCTGTCATGTGGATGGAGGACCTCAGTGACGAGAGGAGAATGTGTACCGCTGAGCTAATACATATATATGGTGATATTGTCGGGGCTAACGCTAAAGCTAACAGGCTAAGCTGAGGTTCTTCTTCCATGAAGCAGCTCTGTTGTCCTCCATCCATACTTTCAGTTACAGGCTGAGTCGTTTCTACCTTCTCCTCTCTGTCAACGCTCTCTGGTTTCATTTAAAAGAGCCAAACGTCAGATATTGTCCAAGATTAACCTTCAGGGTGGATATAGCTCACTAGCAGCCTTGCTCTGAGGACCTATCCACGTCATCATTTACCCAGAATGCTTTGCATGTAAACAAGATGGCCCTGTCCGTGTAATATATTTTTAAACTTTTAGTTTAAAAATGATCAAAACTGAACATCTTAAAGTATTTTTACAGTCTTTATTTTACAGTTAAAATATATGTTTATTAAATAAAGTCAAATGTTATAACTAATTGTGGATCCCTTTAAAAATGGCACTTACAGTAAGGGTTAAACATTTGGCAGTCACTTGATGTGTTTGGGGCCCTCATGTTGATCACTCTCAACGATGAATGTTCCCACACTGGAGCTCAAGTTAATCAAAACATTTGTTTGCCTCGAGTTACTGGAAACATTATCCTAAACTGGTCCAACACATGGTGTATATTTCTGTCTCAGATTTATTTTTCTTTATTTAGGCGCTGGAAAACAAACACAAATACACATACACACACACACACACACACACACACACACACACACACACACACACACACACAAACATTACGCCAAAATGATATATTGGCGTGTTAATTCCAGCTCTCAAATGGCTAAAATGCTTTTATCTGTCGTGATAATTTAGTAGCCTTACAATAAACCGAAGAGGTAGTTATTTTTGATGGGCTTGTCATAAATTTAAAGAGTAATCATTAAGTGTAGAATAGTATTTTAAAGTTATTCAAAGTAGTTTATTTAGGCAGGTGAATCTCACTGAGAGCATAGATCTATTTTTCAACAAGGCTACCTAAACATGAATGTTTAGGACTATGTGAGGAAACTTGAAGAAAACCCACACGAGGAAGACATGCAAACGCCATACAAAAAGATCCAGATCTGATTAGCGGCTTGAGTCCAGGACCTTCTTAGTGTCAACCACCAATTCATCATGCTACTTCTTGTTTTTGTGTTCAAACACATTTTTCACATTTTAAAAGAAAACATCTCTGCTAATCATCTTTAGAAGATGTGCACAAGTCCTGCAGGCCCATTGGATGATTAGTTGGTTGTGAAAGTTTTGGCCTTTTACTTTAGGAACAAAAAACAGGCTTAATTCCAAATACACAACCCTGTAAATAATCCAAGAATTTGTGCCCCCACTTGAACAGATGGTTGTGTTTATTTATGCAAAGTTATGATTGAAAAGCTGGGTAAACTCAATTCTTCCTGTCACAAAAAAGAATAATAAAATAAAAAAAATAAAAAACTCAGATCACATCCTGATCCATTTAATCATAACAGCACAGTTACTGACCAAAGTTACCATTTATTTCGACAGCTGTTAGCCAAATTACAACATTTACTCTTTTAGATCAAAATACCAAATTCCATCAATAAAACAATTAATTTTCAAGTAGTAGAATGACTCACGTTTTCCATTCTGCACATCAAAATAAAAGGTCTCTTCAAATTCCAAACACTTTCATTTTAAACGCACTTCACTCAGTATTCAGCATGAATTGCATACATCACTCGAAAAGCCCTAAATGAATGACTTGTCAGTAAAATGCCACAAGAGAAGTTGTGTCATTTTGACTTGACTCTCTTCACAGTAGTGCTCTCACACGCTGCTATTGTAAAACCACTCRCATAACACGCAGCAAGCATTATAAATAATAAGGCAATCTGCTGTAGGTGTCATCCCTCTGCGCTTTAATAAATAACGGCTCCAGCTCTGCAGTCCCACATCTCGTACAGTACTGATTGTATTTTATTGCTGAGGCGGAAATCCCTGTAATGTACTTCTTAAAATTATAACAAATGTAGTCCTGTTTTTACATATTTGCCTCCATAAGATTATTTAGAAGGATTTTAGTTTATTTTTAATATGTAGCATAAAGAGCCGCTTATTAAAATGCATTTGCTTTTCTTTGTGTTTGAATTGTTGATTCGTTTTTAATTGCTGTTACCAGCTGAAACAGCTACCTGCAAATCCTGTGGGGCTCTTTAATCTTTGCTTTTAGGAAAAAAATATCACTCCTACCGAAACTGTCAGTTGTTGAAAAGTTTCTCCATCAATCAATCAATCAATCAATCAATCAATCAATCA
>NW_013952626.1:148543-149784 GCF_001266775.1 Austrofundulus limnaeus
ATATATATATATATATATATATTTCACCTTAAATTGGCCACATTGTGACTCAATTGGTAAAGCTGTTGCCTCTCAGTAAGGTTGCCGGATCGAATCCTGGCTGGGGACCTTTCTGGGTAGAGTTTGCATGTTCTCTCCATGCATGTACTGTACTACGTGCTCTGGGTAATACAGCTTCCTCCCACAGACCAAAAACGTGACTGTTATGCTAATTGGCAAATCTAAAATGTCCTTAGGTGAGAGTGAATGGTTGTTTATCTGTGGTTCTGTGATGGACTTGCGACCTGTCCAGGGTGTACCCCGCCCCTCGCTTGACTGCTGGATATGGGCACCRGTGACCCTAAAAGCAAGAAAAGGGTAAAAGATAATGGATGGATAAAATATCTAGATGTAAATGTAATGTGGCACATGATAGCAGTTTTATTTCCAGGCATTGAATCAGATATTTTATTGTCCCAATATGTTAAAAAGAAAACAATTTTATTGATATTGGGGCTTCAGTTATTTCTTAGTTTTCATTTTTATCACCAGGGCCAGCCCGTGGCATAGGCAGTGTAGGCATACGCTAAGGGCAGCATCTATCTAGGGGGCCCCATAAATGAGGGACGAGAAAAAATATTTGCGAACTTTTTATCAGAGTTGATTTACAGTCTGTAGAATAATCCCTGGTTACTCAGGTTACTTTGCTTTGTTACTACATGAGGTTATATGGTGCAGAGGATATTTTGTGATAAAATTATCACATGATGAAGTCAAAACTAACTATTGGTGCTCAGAGTGTAAACAGAAAATAAATAAGGATAATGAAAATTTCTGTTATGATCTCAGATAAAATCCAGTTTTTCAGTGTTCTGCCTTCATCAAAATAYTGACTTTAGGTTGTTTTATTAATCCCAAGAATTCAGTAATTCAAATGGCTGGAAAATGCAAAAAACACATTGCTGGCAGTAAGTCGGGCTYGTTTCCGGCGAGAGTTGGACTCCGCCAAGGCTGCCCTTTGTCACCGATTCTGTTCATTACTTTCATGGACAGAATTTCTAGGCGCAGCCGAGGTGTTGAGGGGATCCGTTTTGGTGGCCTTAGGATTGCATCTCCGCTTTTTGCGGATGATGTGGTCCTGTTGACTTCATCGGAACGTGATCTGCAGCTCTCGCTGGAGCGGTTCCCGGCCGAGTGCGAAGCGGCCAGGATGAGGCTCAGTGCCTCCAAATCCGAGGCCATGGTCTTGAGCCGGAAAAGGG
>NW_013952626.1:150450-160123 GCF_001266775.1 Austrofundulus limnaeus
GTTTTATGTGCTGCAGAACAGGAACCTGCTGTAAAACAGCAATTATGCTGAGTCAGGCTTGATTTTCAGTAATCTTTTCCTGTTGAATCAATAAATCAAATCATATCAAATCAAACCCGTTTCCTATACAAGCTCTTGTTTATTTGAATTATAAACATAACTAAATAGATTTAACAATTGACTTCATTAAATTTAATGATGGTAGGTTTTCATAAAAATTACTTCACTCTAACATGCAGGTGTTTTTTTTAAACTTTCCATTGACAACAAAGGTTTTACCGAGGGAAATCAACTCCAGCTAATCACAAAAAATCTTATAATTTTGTTTGATCTGATCATTTATTCATGTCCATACTGTGTATGACACATGTATGAATATTTATGTGAAGGTGAAATTAATGGCGAGCCTCTCATATATCATGTGAATACTTGATGTTGGCGGTTTTTGAATAAATGCTCCACTTTCCTGAGAGGGCAGCATAATCTAAACGGCGAGCGTCAGTGATGCAAACATCTTGCCATGTATTGCACAAACTCTGTAGTGCACACTCGGATCCACAGGAAATGCACCCCTGTGTCTCTCGAGGAGCGAGAGTGAATGGGAAGATTTGGGATCTGCTCGACTGAAGAAGGATTACATCCCACAGGGTCTCGTGGGGGGAAAGACACAGATGCTGCATTGATCCTGCTGATAAACACTGAATGGCTGGAAGCCTCGGCAAGTGTCAGGTTCCCAAAGCGGAAACACCAAGACAGCCRGGGATGAACTTCGAAGTTGAGCCTGTGGGACTTGCAGATAAGCCTGTAGTATGTGAAATGATCGGAACTAATCTGAGCTGTTTGTAAATACTTTCCTAACCGTTCGCACTTAAATGTAATTGATGGAAACGTGACCTTAATAAGACACGGACGTGGATTAGGTGTCATTGCCAGGGCTGTGTGTGGTCTCATGTCATGACTGCCTATAGCATCAAACTACATTAAATGGACCTCAATCAACATTATCTACTTCATATGTGTCAAAGTCAAGGCCCGTGGGCAAAATGTGGCCTGCCATGGCCTTTTATGTGACCCTCGAGAGCTTCAAAGATGTTAATAGCTGTGTTTACATCTAATTTTAATTCAAATTTTGAGTGAATTTTTAAAATTTCGCAAAAAGGAAAAAACGAAGAAATGCGATTCAGACGTGTTTCCATCAACTGGCTTGAAGCGAATCAGTTCCGTCAGACGCATGCGTGTAGTAAACAGGAAGTAAAAGTCGCATCTCAGGAAAATGGAGAGAAGTTATCAGGAATGTGTTGCTACTGTCGGGAAAGTTGTAATTATTCTGTCATCAGCTAGTTTGGGCGATTTTACATGCGGTCGGGAGGTGTAGATGCAATTCTTTTTACGATATGAGATTAACTGAGAAAACGCCGACAGCGGCATGAGGTTCTGGCTGCAGTTGCTCTGGTACCGGGACCGGTTTCAGACAGACAGTGGGAACAGCTGATCAACATGTGAGGTAAATGTTCGCAACGTCAGACCTGATTCGAAAAATGTGTTTCCATACCTCTTTTTGTGCATTAACTCTTTTTTGAAAAAACCAAAAACCACCACAAGCGAGTGTATCAAATTTGATGCGAATTAGAGGAAGTCTTTTCGAATCAAGCCGTTTCCATCCACGTTTTCTGATGTGACTCTTCAAAATGTGCATTAAAAAACTATGATGGAAACACGGCTAATGTCTCAGCTTTAAAGTCAGTATTGACCATAAACTACATCTCCCATAATGCTTGTCTATCTTTTTACCCGTGAAATGATGGCATCCCACAATTAGGTGGAGGTGCAGCGTTCAAAAGTAGCTGGCAGCCGGAGAAATTTACTGTGTAAACTATCCATTTTACTTCRTTTTTGCAGGAAAGTGAGTGAGTTCACAAATCATGTAGTACTTTTTAGTGTTTTTAAGAGGACGTGTTAAAACACTGTTTCTATGCACGAAATACCACATAGAGCTCAGTTATTGTTCAGTTATGAGACGAGGAACATGACGTTAAATGTTTAATTAAAGTTCATAGCATAAATTGTCAAAGTTAATTAAAATTGGCCATTTGAGGGCCCTCTGTGAAAATGAGTTTTATTTACTTTATAAGTTTTAACATTTTGAATTGGAGCTATGGCAGCATTGCATTGTTTATTTTGTTGTTGCTTTTCAGTCACAAGAAGTTGAGAGAATTTGTTTTGGATGGKTTTTTTTTAGGCTTTTACTGCATGAGATTATGTATGACGATATTTTCAGTCAAAGAAAGCTACAATTTCATCATTTCTTTACTCAAGAGGAGCTTAGTCTAAAATTCTAGCATTGCAGTATATGCATTTCCTCAAGAAACACTAACACTTTAATCGCTTTGATACTTCTCAACTTTATTATATCTAAAAACCTAAACTTTCATGTAGTTTTTGGCTTTAGTAATGATCAGCTTATATACAGGCAATAACAGGATTTGCTTTGAGGCATTGCCACAAAAGACACGAGTCACCTGACAGGTTACAATGGAGGGGCAAAATAACGGGGAACCTTCGCAAAAATCACCCAGTGGAACGGAGACCTCCTGACCACCCACAAGAGGACCCTTCATGAATAAGACAGGATGCAGCAGAGCAGAGGAAACATAACAATCTCACTCGTGCTGCTCTGTGATTTGCTCAGCATGAAATGACCGTAGTGTTTGCATGAACTGGAGCTGCAGCCACCCGTCAGGTAAGATCTGTGCACAGAGGTCCAACAGGGCCTTTTGAATTAAGGCTACATTTATTGAGTCTCCGAGGAGGTCTGCTGATTGCCTGCAGCACTCCTAATTGATTTAGTGCAAGGTCAAAGCCTGAGTGACAGAGGGTAAAAGAAAGAATTTCCTGTTTCTGCATCTATAATTCAGTAGCTTCCTGTGTGTGAGAGAGAGTAGAGATGTATAGAAACACATTTATTAATTCACATGAGACATATATGGACATCTGTCCTATATAGTTCTGCATAAAATTTTTGATATTTCTTTGCATTTTGCTCTCAATTTACTTTCTTATAAGTCTTTTAAACTGGTTTTGAGTAACAGTTCTCCAGGCTTMCTGAAGGTTTTCTGTTCAAAGTCTTTCTTTTGGAAATTGTGTYTTATTTTTATGGTTTTGTCATGTTTTGGTTTCCCTCCTGCTCTGTTTTCGAATGATTTTCTTTTCTGTAGTCTTGTGGGTTTTGACAAAATGTTGAATGTTTTGTTGTGTTGCGTTTTTTTTCTTCTTTTTTTAAGTTTTTTTCAGTTCATCTTGCTTTTTGTTCACCCTTCACACCTARTTCTACATTTGTTCATCATCGCACCTCCCTTTGGTTTCTACTTGCTGGTTTAGTTTAGAGTCTCAGTTTTGTTAGGTTTTTGTCACGTACTGTTCTTTATTTTCTTCTTTGTGTTTACAGCTGTAGCAACACCCTGTCTTCAATTTATCCTTTAACTGTTCAGGCTGCTTCCTGCCTGTGTGCCTGCATTTTCGTCCATCCAACACTGCCTCATGACACATCATCCATACTTCAATACTTCTGTCCAGAGAAATGCCTGTTTTGGGAAGTAATCAAGCTACTTAAAATTTAGCGATGAACTACTGTTAATGAGACATTATTGAACTAAAAATGATTCAAAGTTGTTTATTTTTGTGCTTTGATTTGWATGTGAAAGGCACATTTTTAACTGTAGTTGCCTTTAAGCCAACAGTATAAGTTAAACAATAGCTGAGAGCTGTTTTTGAGATGTAAGAAAGAAAGTACAGCAAAAGACCTGAAACGGGACCTTAAAGATGCATCTGGCCTTTCAGTTTATCCATTTACTTGCATACTATGTGTTTGGAAAATAGCTTTTGGGAATCACATAAGCAGCCTTTAAATAAATATGAAGTCAAATGGAAAATGTATTCCTTTGCCTCTAAGTCTCAAAAGGACTCTATAATGATTTTTAACCCCATTTACGCTTTTTATCCAAAAAGCAGCATATATTTTATGCCTCCGTTGTTTCTTTCCTTTTATCCTCTATTTGAACTATTTTGCACATTCATTCATTAACTTTGAAATCTGCTTTGTGTTGTTCAGGACTGGCTGAGGCCCAGCTGAGATGTTATTGGGCAAGAAGCTGGGCACGTTTTAGACAGGTTGCCAGTCCGTTACAAAGCAAACACAACGACACAGTCGTGCACACACAAAAACAGCCATAGGTTGTTTTAGATTCACAATTTAACCCAACATGAATGTTAGGACTGAGTACCAGGAGAAAACTCCACACAACCCTCCACCGTAAAGAATATTTTCCACCGGACTGTGTTYAAACTTTAAAAGTTTTTACCCTGTGGCAAAGGTGTAAGTGCTCCCAGATTGAAATAACCGAATATATGCAGAGTTTGCTCATCTATCAGCAGTGAATGAGTCTTTATTCATTGTCTGCAGCTCTAACTGAGCTTGTGTCGCACACATTCAAGCTGTCCAAGCCAGCTGTTTGCCAACGCTCCCCACTGTGCAGTCCCTTTGAAGGTCTGATGGATTTCCCTCCGGTGTCTCAAGACTTTTCAACCAGCCACACAAACTGACTGCCAGTTTCATGAGAGAGAGCCTTGTTTTTGCTCTCTTCGTCGTTACTCGAGCCGGCTGCAATTGGACAGACATGGCTGTGTAGCAAAAAATCTAACGCAATTTCAAACGTTGGCAGCCGAGGATGGTCTATCATCTGAAACAAAGAGTGAGGTTAGTCCCATTCAAGCTACTTTAATAGCTAAAATGTGTCTTCTCAAATCCCAAAAGCAATTTGCTTTCAGCAGAGACTTAAAACTCATTTTCAAGACGAATGTTGCTGTTCGTTTATCCAAAGACAAAATTTTGCCCGTATTTTATTTCTATGTCAAACTATTTCATTTTTAAAACACCTTAGTTGAGACACCAATGACCCCTTAATCCAAAGCGTGTGGAATAACCTCAAATTGTTTTTTTAACTGATGGTCTGTGCAACGGCAAGAGGGGAGGGAAAACAAGAGACTGTGTGGTTTATTTGCTCTCACACAGAGTTGTATTTTATTCCAACACGCAAGCTGTTCTCCAAAAGAAAATTAGGAAATTCTGTATCAACCTAAAATTTGAAACACCCTGAAGCAACCAGTGAGTCTCAGGCACACAAGATTTCTCACACCCACACGAAAAAAAAGTAATTTCCATCATATTTAAGAAAAACATCTGTCACTTTAGGGGGCTTTATCCTGTGTTGCTTTAAAACGGTTTATGCCAACAAAATGGCAAACATCTCCTGAGGATCCACGGCAGAATTATAGCGGTGGGTACGGTGGGATTTGTTGAGTGGGATCAGCTACCTCTGAGGTTCAGGCCTTAATCACATTTCCAGCCTGGGCTTGAGTCTCACATTTTTTGTCCTGGTGGATTTTGCACCCAGAAACTGTAATAAGAAACTTTTTGGAACCGCTTCATTTTAGACAGTGCAAATAAACAAGATGCCAATGATTCAGCTGCGGATCTGGGCTGAAAACGGACATGGAGGATTGYGACGCCTCCATTTGGGAAATTTTACTTAGATGTGGCACACCGGAGCTCGTGTTGTTGGCTTTGAAAGTGGTTCCAGTTAAAATGTTTTATCTGTTCATCTGATGAACACGCAGTAGATGGGGGATAAAATGTCTGTATTTTGATAAGGCAAAGGGAGAGTGAAAAAAAATCCAAATATTACAATTATTATCATTTAAACCTTTAATTAGGCAAAATAGCTTTAGATTTTTTGTAGGACATGTAAAAACAATTGTGTTTTAAAGCTTGCAGATCAGGCAGCATCTTGTGAAACCCCTTATTTACACACAGCATTTGGAAAGCAAATGAGGGAATTTACTGCTACACACTAAACACGGCTGGATTGTTTTGATAGGGTTGATCTTGTTAACAGACAAAAACTTCCCCTAAGAAAGGGGGTCGTCAACTCATCGATCACAATCGGTTTGGATTAAAACTGTTGGGTTCGGGTTGATGTCATTCACAGAAATAAGCAAAGACTTCCCCTAAAGCACGGGGTTACCAACCCGTCGATCACAATCGGTCAGTAGATCTTTGAGACTTTACCAACCGAACTCGAAAATAACATCGTCGGACGTGTGGTATCAATCGGTTGATAGCATTCTGATAAAACAAGATAGAACGTGACTCCAACCGTCACTTACTGTATGTCCCCCGTCATGGACAGACAGATGGACGGACGGACGGATGGAGAGCATTTCTATGTCCCCCGCCTTGGCGACAGGGGTCAATAATAGAGATGTGACATTCTCGAACGATTCGAGTCTGAAACAAACAGGCTCATCAAGATCCGGATTCTCTATTTAAAAAAAAAAAAAGCTAGGACCTTTCAGCTAAACTAGACCAGAATAATCGAGTTTCCACCTTCAAAATAAATGCTTTATGTTGTTAATGAACAACAAACGCCTGCTAAAAATTATTGCTAGCGTTTTATTTAGAATAAATAAATGTTATATTTAGTATAACAAGCAAACCTCCATCCTGTCACTCAATTACCTAAATAAAATGCATAGAACCTTGCTTTGGTTCAGGACCAAGTTCAGGCTCAAAAAGGTTGTTGACCACGGCCCTTAAGAAACAAAATGTCTAGGTGGTTGCATGATAAGTGATGTCKTTGAGCATTGATGGTCTAACAGATGTGCAAGATCACTCCTGTTTTGTACAATTATGTAGGATCAAATGACAACMGCTGAACAGTTTCTGGTGGTGTTCTGCTAAAAAGCTGGATGATCTGTGGCAATTTAATCAGGTTCAAGAGCTGACACCACTGAAAAGCACAAGTGTGGATATAACAAGTTTGCATAAAACAGTATTTACAGGCCGATTGTTGTCCTTGCCAGTAAGCTCTGCTCTGAATGAACAAATGCTCTCTGGAGAGCCGGGGTCTGTGATGTGGACGTGCTCAAATCTCCTGCAGGAGTCTTAACTGCTCCACACACACTCAGGTTGTCTTCTGGGACTTTAGAGGTGGGAAGAAGAACTGACTGAAGTCTGTTCTCCTTCAATTAGATAATTCTATCCTTCCCAAATTCCCATCCATCAGTTCTAAATGGAGGTATCACTTGTACATCTTGTATTAAATGTATGAATACTCAACACCTTTTGTTGATATTTGTGGTATACTGTAAGTGGTGAAACTGGTGATTTAAAAAGGTTTTGCTTGTGTCCTWGTGGTACTGAAATAAAGTTTGTATATGTGGTACTGTTAAGAGAAAGGACTCATCAAACCTCATCTTTGCCACTAAAATCTAAATATTTACGAAAAGACTCATCTTTTTCCCCATCTTTACTTGGAAACAGGGTTTTATGCTTGTTTATTTCAGCAGTCATTTAGCTTATAATTAATGTGCTTCAGGGGATATTCATAATTAACCACACTTTCTCCAACAATGTAAGCTGTAGGCATGCCGCAACAAGTTCAGCAAATTAAGTTACAAATAAATATTTATTTGCAGATCATACAGGGCAAAAACCTTATTAAAATAACACATTTGCATACCACTTTGTTTTCTTTTTTCTTATCAAGTGTCTAGGTCAGAAATTATGAATTTTTGTGGAAGTAATGTTTGGTATGAAGAAATTGGTAGATGGGTTKTTTTACCATGAAACCATAATGAAGGAGCCTTGTGAAACCGTGGCGCCTCTGTGGTCTTTTTATGTGTAATCAATGGAAATGGTGAAATCCTTAAATAACCCTTCCACCCATACCCCCACTCCAGTCAAACCATGTCCTCAGGCTTTGTGTTGGTGTGGGAGGAAGGGGAGGCTGGCTCAGTTTCACACGCAGGCCAATCCATTTGGGACGGAGCAGAGAAATTTGCAGATGATGGATCATTTTCTTCTGAATTCAAATGCAGAGACCATACATCTTTCAGAGGGTCGAATTACAGTGGCTCCTGCAGACATTTCCATCAAAGACTGATGAGATGACAAATTAGTTTAGAACCCAGGGACCAATTCACTCATATGTATGTACAAACCAAATAGAAAGGATAAGATGAATTTTCTTTTATTATATTGAACATATTTTAAAACTATACTGAGCTTGTTGTATAGTTGTCTTTGTTATTAAGCAGCACCATTGCATCTTTTATAGGGAAGAGATAGATAATCCAGATTTTTAGAAGCATGGTTCTATGAAAAGATTATGAACAAATATTATCTAACCTGTCATAGAAAGCCTCAGTTTGAAGAAACACCTAATGTCTCATAAACATAGTTAAAAAATCTTATAATTTCTTAATATGCTGTTATTCTGGCAGACATAACATGACTTTTTTTGTCTTCATTGGAAGTAGCCAGATATTGTCTGTCCTGGCAGAAGTCACTCGCAAAGCTATCTGCAACAGGTAAGATATTATTTGTTCGCAATCTCTCCACAGAGCCACAGTTCCAACTATTTTAAACGTTCATTAAATATAAATATGCTGCCTGTCACTAAACATATATATTTGCTTTGTTAATTATTACTAAGCAAACCTATTTAATTTATTTTTAACTCCATGTGTATGTTTGTTCGCTGCACGGTTGTATTAAAATTTCTAAACTAAAGATTTATATTTTAAGGGCAGACATTCAGCTTGTCATTTGTAAAGACGKTTTTTATTCAGATGGGCAGAAATGTCTGTTTTGTATGTTTCTGTCTGTTTTAATGGCTGCTGTTGCTCATCACCGATTTAATGGCAGCTTTTATGTTTTCATTCATCCGCTTTATGTGAGCGCAGCTGTTTTCATCTCAGTCACCTTTTCCAAACCTAGATGAAGAAAACGCTAAATAACAGAACTGTCTTGTCTCGTTCATGTCTTACTTTGTAGGAAAAKATTCTGGTTGTAATTGGTTCACAAATGTGACCTTTTGTGTGATGAACAGTCCATTAAACAGCTGCCCACAGGATGTGAAAGAAGCCCTTGATATTGAAAAGTGCCTTATCTCGCTCGCATGCTTATGATTCTGACTGGTAAAAATAAGTTGCACATAATTGGACATTGTTGCTCCTTTTTTTTGCATCCCGGATTTTGAAAGGCCACAGTCCCAAAAAAATAAAAAGCATTAGTCTCATCTAGCAAGGATGTGTTGAATGTCCTGCATGAGATGTGAAAATGAGATAGCAAGAGATAAAGCTGAATAGTCAGAGTGTTTCAAATGCCTCATTTGCACCACATGAGTCAGACCATATTTGGTCTCAGTGGGAATATCTGGCATGACCTTAAAGAAAAAACCCATGTAGGCATTTTGCAGTTAATCACATGTGACCTCTTCCACATATAGAACAATAGTCTTCTTTTAATTGGCCAAATATCCAAGTCAAAGTAGACTTTGTGAGCCACTTTATCATGAGAGCACTCTTATAAATTACTAATTACTAGGCAATAATGCCGTTACTGACCAGTAAACACTTAAAAACATTAACAAGCAGCTAGAGCATTAAATAAAAAGGAAAGTACTGATATGTTTCTTGTCAAATTGTGAACCTACAATTGTCTGCATTCTCATTGCTTTTTTTACTCTTCAAAACATATGACAGGGGCAATATCATGTAAAATCAAATTTTTTGAGTTTTATATCATGTTATAATGTGGTGCTCTCATTAAAAA
>NW_013952626.1:162869-167279 GCF_001266775.1 Austrofundulus limnaeus
CAGCTAAAGGTGACATAGATACTTTATTATGGTATAGTATTTAAATGTATCCCTGAGAAACACATTATATTACCCCTTTAAGGGCTTGTGGAGTTACAGTAAGGAGGAATTCAGACCAAAGTATTGCAGTCCCACTTTATATAGACCCAAATTGCATAATTTAAATATGAAAAATAAGGATTTAAAAGCACATGTCTATTTTAAGGTCAGTCAGCTGTGACAGCCATCTTGAATTGGGTTGACTCCAAAAGGTAATCAGCGGCAGCCATTAATTAAATGTATTTCAATGAAAGCCAGGGGGCGGTGGGCGCAAAAGAACCCCCCGTGAAGGTGATGTGAGATTTAACAGGAGGCGTAAACATCTAAATTAACCAAATGAGAGGTCAGAAGACTAGGCCTCAGAGAGCAGTAATTACCTGGAYCAAACATCCTGATGAAGACAATTATGTAGGATTATGAGCTGGCTCAACAACTTTAAATATTAAGTTGTAAGAAAACATTTTGAGAAAGACAAACTAACTTTAAAGCAGAGTGATCAGCTGTATATTTGAGTGACAGTTAGGAGTTCGTATATTCACCCATCCCTACTCACTTCACTCTGCATTATTATCATTCACCTCATTGTAAGCTTGTTTCTTTTTTTTTTACACAGCGTAATGTCCTCACAAAACTACTCCAGCYATAAAAAGCAAAATGTAATTTTCAGATAGTCAAAACCGTGTGCTATTATATCGTGGTGTAATGTAACGGCCTCCGTTTGAATGATTCACGGCTCAATTCTTCATGTTCCGTCCCACAGTCTCAGGCAGCGCGGCAAGATTTATTTGATGCCAATGAGGCTTTAAACGTTTCTTATTGAAGATGAATGTGAGGTTACTGAGCTGCCCACAATGTTTTAAAAGCATCGCAGATAACTACATGGTGGAGGGAACTGCTGATAATTTGTAATATTCTGATGGTAGCCAGGAACATTACTTCAGCAGACAGGAACCACAGAAATCTCAAACATTGATCAAAGCCATCGGGTCACTCAGCAGCCATGTATTTTTTTTTTCTTCTCAAAACAGTGTTTATTTTAATGCAGGGTGAGCTAAAGTGCAATAACTTCTCCYCAGGTCGGCTGATTTCACGTGAAGCAGTCATTCATCAGTTAATTCGGAGGCGTCCCTGCGAGGCAGCAGTGGTATCTGTTGCGGTAACTGATGTGGACAGAGTTAATGTTGGTTGCAAATTGTTTCCATATGGGGGCCTGTTTCAAGCTGAGTCGCTTTGTTTGGGTCTCACAAAAAACAGCTCTCATTTCATCCTTTGCCCACTTCAAGCATCCAAAGAGACATTTAGAAAACTTTTGCACCAGCAGTCATAAACAAAGCTGACCTCAGCAGATAAATCAAGAGCACGTCACTGGAAACTTTCAGTTTAGGTGAGGTGAATGCAACGGAAATTCAGGACTAAGTACATTTACTTTGTCACTTTAGTCATTTTTCTTAAGGGTTTGCAATTTTACAAAGTATTTTTTACCAGAAGTTTTACTTTAATTTTGTTATATTTAAAAGCTAAAAATGATACCTTTTATTTCTTTACTTTGAAATTTAACACCTAGTTACAAATTTAAAAAACACCAGGACTCATTATGAAAGGAGTTGGTAAAGGAGTTTTACTTTACTAAATGCTGTGAGCAATTTTCTGACTTATACTAAAGTACTTTTCTTATTGGTGAAATTCATTTTTACCAAAGTCATTTTCTGTTACGGTATTCTTACTTTTACTTAGTTATTTCTTTCAAATACTTTATACACCTCTACTGAAAATTAAAGACCTGCGTTCCTGTATGGAATGCATATCACCCTCCACCTTCTATGCTGAAGTTTAGGGGCTAATTCATCACCATTCCAAATAATGAGTGCCAAATAGCTYGCAAATGAAAAACAAAATAAAATAAATAAGATAAAAAAACAGTAATGCTAAAAGTGGGTGTGTTCCATGTGATTWACTAAGACTTCATGTGTAAATRACAGGTGCAGGGACGGCTGGTATAAGCAGGTTAGTAGGGCCAAACCCTCCAATAAAAGTGTTATAATACCTAATAAACACAAGATCYTATTTTGTGGACACTAAAACTAAAACTGGTGCCAAACAGTCTAGAGAAAATCCTAGTCTTTCCAAAGGGCTAACGTTTCACAGYCCKGTTAAATGAATGTCTTCCRTGGTACAGAATGATTGACAGATGTCTGGTCATGCCTCTTCAGTTTGCTGGTTGGGGCTAATTCTGTTCAGGGTCAGCCCAAGGCAAGAGACGTTAGCCAATGAGTGTGGACGTGCAATAACATAATGTGGGTGTGGTTTGGCACAGGCTGAGCAGGTACGATGGTGAGTAAAATTACCCCATTCAGCATGGTTTATGTAATTTCTCACCCGTTCTCCTTCATGTCTTTGGAGGAAAACTGGAAGCAAAGAGATTGGGGATGGATGGACCAAAGGATATTCAAATCCAGCAAAAGGAAAAGCGACAGTACCAAAGCTTTCTGTGACCTGGTTTCAGCAAAAGGACTGGCTAACTTTTCTGCTCTCCCTGTTTGCTGTTTGGACGAGACACAGGAGGTTTTATTACACCTTTAATCAATATATAATTTCTGTTTGCCCATCCTATAAACATATGTGAATTTAAGTAAGTCGCTGATATTTTTGGGTGATTCATCACTACAAATGAACTCAGACACGGGCAAAAACAATATTGCCCTTTTGCCTTTGAAAGCAGGCAATAAAATGTTCGTGTTTTTGAAAAAAGGTGTTGCATCAACAATTAAAACATAACTGTCATAAGCTGTGAAATTAACTTACAGTTTTTAAGCTAATGCTTTAAAATGTGTAGCATTAGGTTTTGAGTTTATTCAAAGAAGTCAGCTGTAATATAACACAATAAATTTCATTATTTTCAAACAAAACTACTTAAACTACACAGGCAAAGAAACTATAAACCTTTGATAAAAGTACTTGCAGTACAAGTAATGTTGCATATTTTCTGCTCCGACCATTAACTGTAACGGTTTGTAAATGCCCTCTTCTCTGTTTAAAAAAAAGTCAAGTACGCTTTGCCTCTTTCATTTGCATAATATGGCAACGACAGTAATACACCACTTTCAGTCTCTGAAATACATCTGAAGTGGTTTATACTTGATTTGCTAGAATAAAAGACTCTTTCTTTGCAGTTATAATGGCCCTTCACAAAACTTCCCTCTTTCCTTTGCCTCTCCTCAAACACTTGTGTCACTTCTCACCCCTTCTGTCCTCAAGCGAGCTTCTATCCAGCCCTCTTCTGTCACTGCAGGCTCTTTGACCTCACAGCTTTCCCTACTTGAAACAGACAGGCTCTGTGATGTGGAGGCTTATTTAATAAAGATGGCTGCACGAGTTCAGCTCTTTTCTGTGGGCTGCTGCGGCGGCAAAATTACCAAAGTTGCAGAGATTCTGGTATGGCTTTACTGGAGACCATCTAGTCAGGACACCCGACCTGAAGATGTCCGTCTTTGGTAAACTAACTACTTCTATGTAATTTGGACTACTTTAACGATTACTAAGCTTTAAAGGAGGGGTGTTTTTCAGAATTTACTTGTTTGAGGTTTATATCATGAGTGTTGCTTTGACTCATTCATATATGTTTGAGAAATCCTTGAATCTCCTGAGGTAGCCAAGTGGAATTGCCTAAACACTTGCTGGTACAAAGCTCCTCCCTGTAGCTCAGTCTGCAGCCGAGCTCCCGCCCCGCAGAGCACCCCTCCCCTGAAGCATTGTTGTGAAGACGTGCTGAAGTGGGAGTGTCTGAAATGGTACGTAAAGAGACAGAGGCCATTTTCATGGTGTTTAGAAAGACTATGATGTAAAGTCAAATTTATTTTTGATATTTTCAGCATTTTCGTAACAATTGAAGGTAAAATAGTTACTYGATTGTGACATAAAATTGATTTATGTGCCTGGAAAATACATAATTTATACTTTCAGCTATCAGGAGAAACAAATAATCAGTTTAAGCTCAGGTTAGAATTATTCTCATCCACTGCAACGTCWAATTTTAACTCATTACGTGACTGATTTATGACTATTTTTTGTGTTTGCTAAGGTCACTTAGCTGTGGCAGCCATGTTGAACTGAATTGACTCCAGAAGTTATAAATGAAAATCTAGTGATTATTTTCTACAAGTGTCATCTAAATCCAACCAATGACTGATGAGATATTTTGCTAACAGTCAGACAAATTAACACATGTACACAGAGACGCAGGCAGAATGTTATCGCTCATCTCCACAAGGTAAAAGGTGCATGGCCGACCACGGGTTTTAGGAATGAAACACCACAAGGAGGCCTAGTGTTCAATATGCAAGAGTCAACTAAAATAAATAAATAAATAAATAA